>NW_026897737.1:0-36490 GCF_033153095.1 Gastrolobium bilobum | reverse complement strand
CTAGATTCAGTTGAGGAATGTCAAGAAAGACTCAACAGTGTCACAATATCTCCTGCAAATCAAGAAAATAATTGATTCGCAGCAGCTACAGGATCACCAGTAACTTCTGAAGACCATATCGATGTTGTTCTTAATGCTCTTAGTGAGGAGTATGATGCTTTCATCACATCAGTTATCTCAAGAACTGATCCATACTCAGTGAGTGAAATAGAAGCGCTACTCATGGCTCAAGAAGAACGACTTGAGAAACACAGAAAGAATGAAGTTCATATGTTACAAGCCAATTTAACTCAGATGAATATGAGAAGGCCTCAAGGATTTGTCACTGGCAGAAATCCTCAAAGTTTCTACAGAGGCCGCAACAACAATAACAGAGGAAGATTTGGCAGAAATGGAGGAAGATCAAGCCAACAAAGCCAACAAACAGGAAGACCTCAATGTCAAGTATGTGGTAAAACTGGCCACATAGCTTGGGATTGTTACAATCGGTTTAATTAAGGATATCCAAATCCTTTCAACCAGTTCAACAATAAGTTTGAACGTGGTGAATCATCAGCACCAAGTTTACATGCAAATGTTGCAGTAGTGACTGGAAATGCAGCAGGCAATGTTCTGTCTGTGAATCAAGATGACACTACATCTGAATACTACTCTGTGTTTGACCCAATGTGGTATCCTGACTCAGGAGCTTCAAACCACTTCACACTTGATGCTTCCAATTTGCACTCCAAAGCCAGTTACAAAGGGCAGAACACAGTTCAGATAGGTAATGGTGCAGGTATGAAAGTTCAGCATGTAGGTTATTCTATTTTACATTCATCTTCCAATTCCTTATCCTTTACCTTACCCAATTTACTTCATGTTCCTGGTCTTTCTAAAAATCTTCTCAGTGTATCACAATTTGCCAAGGATCACAATGTCTTTTTTGAGTTCCATGCTAATCATTGTCTTGTTAAATCTCAGGCTACCAAGGAGATTCTTCTCCAAGGCAAGCTTAAAGATGGACTCTATGTCTTTGAAGGAGCCACTACTCTACCTACTTCAAATTACTCAGCATTACAAGTGCAAGCTGTTTCAAATAAGTGTCAATCAGATTCAACACTTGAACTGTGGCACAGTAGATTAGGTCATGCCTCATTTTCCACTGTAAAATCTCTCCTATCTCATTGTAAAATTCCATTTAATAATACAAAGAGTTCCTTGTGTTGTGCCTGCTGTTTAGGAAAAATGCACCAGCTTCCATTTTCTATTTCCACCGCTGTCTATCATAAACCTCTTGAATTAGTATATTCGGATGTTTGGGGTCCATCTCCTACTGATAGCATAAATGGATCCAAATATTACATATGTTTTGTTGATGCATTTAGCAAATACACTTGGTTATATCCTATGCGATCTAGATCACAGGTCCATGTTGTCTTTATGCAATTTAAAACTATGACTGAACTTCAACTCAACAGCAAACTAAAAGTCCTCCAAACGGATAATGCCAAGGGGTATCTTACTCTCAAGAATTTTTTTCAAACTGAAGGAGTTATCCATCGTATGTCATGTCCTCATATTCACCAACAAAATGGAACTCCAGAACGTAAACATAGACACATAGTTGAAATGGGTCTATCAATGTTAGCAGCCTCACATTTACCACAAAAATTCTGAGAGGATGCCTTTATCTCAGCTTCATACATCATTAATCTTCTTCCATCACCCACACTCCAAAATTTGTCACCATTTCAGGTTCTGTTTAACCGTGAACCAAACTATTCTTTCCTACGCACATTTGGTTGCCTTTGCTTTCCCTATCTTAGACCATATAATTCGCACAAATTGGATTATAGGTCTGCACCTTGCACTTTCATTGGCTACAGTACATCACATAAAGGTTACAAATGTTTAACTCCATCAGAAAAAATCATCATTTCAAGAAATGTATTATTTGATGAACAGAATTTTCCTTTTGTTTCCAAGTCTATACCTATAGAGTCCATTGTCCCTCCTTCTAGTGCTGCCTCTGTTCCCTTTATTCCTATAGTGTCTACTGTTGTCCCTCCTCCACCATCCAGTGATGTACATGCTGAGGTTTCTACTAACCATATTACTCATGATTATGTTTCAACTGCTAACATTAATTGCAGGTCTCCTTCACCTCTTTCTACACCACCTATATCAACAAATTTACACCCAATGCCTACTAGAGCAAAAACTGGTACCTTCAGACCTCGGGTCTTCACTGCTTCTTTAGAACCAAGCTCAGTTGATCAAGCAATGGCTGATCCTCAGTGGCTACATGCAATGAAGGATGAATATCAAGCTCTCATGAAAACAACACATGGGATCTTGTCTCCTTTCCTAATGACAGAAAGCCCATAGGGTGTAAGTGGGTATTTAGAGTGAAGTACAATCCCGATGGCTCAATTCTCAAATACAAAGCCCGTCTTGTTGCAAAGGGCTTCCATCAACATAAAGGCATAGACTATGCTGAAACATTCAGCCCAGTAGTTAAACCTGTCACCATCCGAATTGTTCTCACACTTGCACTCTCCAACAAATGGCCTATACATCAACTTGATGTAAACAATGCGTTTCTTAATGGAGACCTCACTGAGGAAGTTTTTATGACTCAGCCACTTGGATTCTCTGTCACTAACACATCTCTTGTGTGTCGATTGCGCAAAGCTCTGTATGGCCTCAAACAAGCGCCCAGAGCATGGTTTGACAAGCTTTCTGCCACTCTTCTTCGTCTTGGCTTCTCTGCAACCAAGTGTGACTCTTCCTTGTTTGTTTCCTATGCCAATTCAGCCACCACGTATGTCCTGGTATATGTGGATGATATCCTTATTACTGGATCGTCTTCATCTGTCATCTCCACACTAATCCAGTCTCTTCATAAAGCCTTTACTCTTAAGGATTTGGGCAACCTCCATTACTTCCTTGGCATTGAAGCTCAATCTTCATCCAATGGTAATCTGCACTTAACTCAAACGAAATACATCACTGATCTGCTAAACAAAGCTGGTATGACGAGTTGCAAGTCTCCCAACACCAATGGTTGCTGGTGTCAAACTCTCTGCCAGAGATGGATCTCCCTTTCATGATCCCTCTTTGTATCGTTCCATAGTGGGTGCACTCCAATATGCAACAGTGACACGTCCAGACATCACCTTTAGTGTGAACAAGGTCTGCCAGTTTATGCACTTTCCTCTTGACACCCACTGGCATGCTGTCAAACGGATACTGAGGTATCTAAATGGTACACTTCATCTGGGCTTAACCATTTCTCCTTCCTCCCATCTTCATCTCAAGGCATTTTGCGATTCTGATTGGGGTTCTGACATCGATGATAGACGCTCCACTTCAGGGTTTTGCATCTTTCTTAGGGGGAATGTAGTATCATGGTCCTCCAAGAAGCAAGCAGTTGTGAGTCGCTCTAGCACCGAAGCTGAGTATAGATGCTTGGCTGCAACCATGACTAAACTAACTTGGATCAAGTCCTTGTTATCTGAACTTAGAGTAACATTATCTCAAACTCCCAGCATTTTCTGTGACAATTTAAGTGTTGTTTTACTTACTGCAAATCCCCTTTTTCATTCAAGGACAAAGCATTTTGAATTAGATCTTCATTTCGTTCTTGAAAAGGTGCTGGACAAGTCTGTTTCAGTACACCATGTTCCTTCATCAGATCAAATAGCAGATGGCCTTACGAAGGCAATAACACGCTCAAAGTACTTGGATTTTAGAGACAAGCTCAGTCTCTCTGTTCCTCCGACACTGACCTTGAGGGGGAATGTAAACGGATAAAGTAGATTTAACAGATTCTATTATACGCTTCAGTTATAACTGATTTAGTTATTACAGCTATTATCAGCATTGTATATATGTAACAGTTCACATTATGATTCAATTCAAGATTTCTATTATTCAGTTTATTTCTTTCTTCTTGTTCATCCTCTATTCTCTCCATCTCTCTCTGGTTCTGATACCTTATGAGGGGGCGTGTTGAGATATATAGTCTCACATTGATTGTGTGGGCAACTAATGTGGCCTTTATATGGCCTTGGGCACTCTCACCCTTTGAGCTAGCTTTTGGGGTGGTGTATCCCAAGGTTCTTTACATGGTATCAGAGCTTGAGTTGACTATAAGGTCACAAGTTCGATTCTCACGGCCCCCCACTTTCAAGTGGAATTAAAATAAAAAGCACAAAAAGGTAAACCAAAAATTGGGCCTGTGCAATTTCACGCTTCTCGCCCAAAGGGCTCTTGCGTGAGGGGGCGTGTTGAGATATATAGTCCCACATTGATTGTGTGGGCAACTAATGTGGCCTTTATAAGGCCTTGGGCACTCTCACCCTTTGAGCTAGCTTTTGGGGTGGTGTATCCCAAGGTTCTTTACAATTAAATTACAGCTGATGTTTTGGCATGGATCACAAATATGGCTATACATATACAAGCAACTGAAAACTAAAATGTAATATAATAATATCAAAATCCCTAAATTTGGTTCTCGGCAATACAAGGAATTTCTAATCACAATTATGTTTAAACCCATGACTGCAGCGACTTATCATGGAATTGGATCTATGAAAACCGCAAGGTTATTGATTTAGTTTATTAAAAATATTGATTAATAAATTAATAAATAAAATATGCAAGAGCAAAGGATCATTATGTGGGTGAGGTACAATCTTTAGGGGTATGTGTCCATTCTCCGTTTGTGAAGATTTTGAAAAATGGTACTGTAAAAATTGCCACAAACATTGGGAAGATTATATGCCTGGGTAATATATCACTGCTAATCTTTAAACTGTATTTGTATCGGTTGAGTAATTATCTGTTTGTGATACATGTCTTTTTAAATATTTATAGATTTAGTGTTCAAGTCAGAGTTGTAGATAACACAGATTCTGCTTCTTTTTTGCTGTTTGATCGAGACTGTGTTACTTTGTTGGGAATGAGTGCTGCTGAACTGCGCGAGTTGCATTTCAAGAGGGTTTGTATGCTTATTTGGATCAATTAGTTATGCAGTACTATATGAGTTGTGTTGCTATAGTGTGGTCTGTATGTATGCTTTTTTCACAAATATGGTTGTACATATACAAGCAACTGAAAACTAAAATATAATATAATAATATCAAAATCCCTAAATTCGGTTCTCGGCAATACAAGGAATTTCTAATCATAATTATGTTTAAACCCATGACTGCAGCGACTCATCATGGAATTGGATCTATGAAAACCGCAAGGTTGTTGACTTAGTTTATTAAAAAATATTGATTAATAAATTAATAAATAAAATATGCAAGAGCAAAGGATCAACAAATTCAATCACCTCCAATGTTAAAGAATTGGGTTCTAAATCATATTACTTAGGCTCTGATAACAAATGTAAGAAATTTCAAAATATGATTATATGAAATTAGAACACCAAGAGATTCAGGCTTACTTCTTGTTGAAGACATGATTCTTGATTTCTTCTTGCTTCTTGTTTGCTCTCTGACGCTCCTGCAAGATCGAAAAGACTAGGATCTTCCTATAATTTCAGTTACTTATAGATAGAATTCTTATATAATGCAACTTAAAGCTGCTTTATGTTGGAAATCGACAAAACACAAATCGAAAACGGAAAAGAAAAAGAGAGAGAGAGAATAGACACAACGATTTACCCTGGTTCACCCAATTTAGGCAATGTCCAGCTTGTTTGTACTATATTCACCTCACCGCCACTCGTTACTAGTCACTCGGTTTACAAGAAAAATATACATAGGATTAGAAAATCCTAACAGCAGCTATTCATGGGCCCAAGCCCAAACTGCTAAGAAAATTACAATACAACAGAGGCCCACAACAGTACCTAGCCTCTACGGGCCGGGGGGCGCTTTCCCCCGGACCCCTGCCCGCTCACCTGGGAGCAGGATCCCAGTTGCCTTTCTGTTGACCCCGAGAACTAGGGCCATCATCAACAAGCGAAGTATGAGCCATACCTAACATTCTCCTACTTGGTGAATGCTTTGCATGTTTCTTCAATCCCAATGCAGCTGTACACCATTCAAACTTCTCTGAAGTCACTACCTTGGTCAGAAAATCAGCATTTTTGACCTTTGTGTCAACCTTTTCCAGCAATACAACCTTGTCTTCAATCTTCTCTCTGATGAAGTGATACTGTATGCCGATATGCTTGGTCCTCGCATGGAAACCTGGGTTCTTAGCCAAGAAAATGGCGCTTTGACTGTCACATCCAATGATCATCTCTCCTTGTGCAAAGCCAAGCTCTTTGCACAACCTCCGTAACCAAATAGCCTCCTTAACAGCATGTGTCAAGGCCATGTACTCAGCCTCTGTAGAAGATAAAGCAATAATACTCTCCCTCTTACTCATCCAACTGATAGCTCCGCCAAATGAAGAAACAACATATCAACTTGTAGACCTTCTACTATCAATATCACCTCCCCAGTCAGCATCCACAAAGCATCTCAGTTTTAATAATGTCTGTCCCATTGAGCCCTTCACGCCTTCATAGCATAACCCTAGGTCAGACGTACCACGAAGATAATGGAACACACGCTTCACAGCCGTCCAATGCTCCTTTCCTGGCTTGGACATATACCTGCTCAATACTCCCACTGCTTGAGCAATATCAGGTCGAGTACAAATCATGGCATACATCAGACTCCCAACTGCACTAGCATTAGGAACTGATGCCATCTCTTTTTCTTCTTCAGTCTTGGGATACTGGTCAACCGATAACTTAGAACCAGTAGACATGGGAGTCAACACAAGCTTGCAGTCAGTTGATAACACATATTTTGTTACACTTATTTGTTACTCTTGATTAGTATTTTTAGGATTTATTTGAATAAAATAATGATTGTTAGAGTTAATTTAGGTTTTTAGTTTTTAATTGGGTTTAATTTATTTTCGTCAGAATTTTTCAGCTTTACGTTACTTCTGTATTTTGGCCATATCTCGGTCCATAGTTGTCGGATTGACTCCGTTCTTGTTGGGTTTTTCAGATAACACAGAGAGCTACAATTCTTATGCAGAGCTCTAAGCCCAATTCGGACTAGAAGCTGGTCGATTTCGGACACCAAGTTGGACGCGTTTTGCTGAAGTTTTGTTTGACTATTGGGCTTGTAATTTAAATTAAAACCCAATTACTTAAGTGGCCCAAAGCCAAGTTTTATTGTTTCATTTTATTTTATTCGGTTTTTTATTTTATGTTTGGGCTGAAGCGATGAAACCCTAGCCGTCCTGCGTGACGGCTATTTAAAGGGGACTCTAGGAAACCCTTGGTAGTCAGTTTTTACAACAGAGAAGTTCTCTCTGAGTTTTTATTCAATTGCGTTCTTCATCTTTTTTTCTTCTTCTTCTTTTTTTTATTTCAATTATGTTTACCTTAGCCATGCGAGGCTAAGAACCTATTAATCAACCTAAGGGTAATGGATTCCATGGATTGGTATTGAGGATCTGCGTTTATTTCAAATCAGTTTTGTTTCCCTTCCCAACTCAGATTGATATCGTGCGATCGTGGATATTCAATCTGAGGTTCGCGATTGCGATTATGGAAAGGGATTAATCATCAGATTTGATGATTAGGTTGATTGACCCTATGACCTTAAATCAAGCGGGCTGATACTCTGCGATTGTATGAGTAGAAGCATCGTCTTTGATCAAATGCTAAGCGATCGCTTAGAGAGGGTTGTCAATTGGAAATAAGGATTCTGATCCGATTGACAAATCAATCACGATTCTGATATCTTTTTATCCGAGGAAAGATGTCCATGGAACCCAAACCTTAGGTTGGTTATTTTTAATTACGAATTTTTATTCCAAATTTATATTCTGCCTTTTTAATTATTGAATCAAAATCCAAAACCCCCCTTTTAATTTTCTGTTCTCATAAGCGATTTTAACCAAAACAATTTCCTTGAGAGACGACTTAGGGTTTCCACTTTACTGCAAATTTTCTGAACCCTAAAGAATTAATTTTTAATTTGCGCGAGTTCGACAACTCGTGTCAAATTTGGCGCCGTTGCCGGGGAAATTGCACCAGTCTAAATCGTTTTCTGATTCTTGATCATCTTCTTTTTCATCTTCATCTTCTTTTTCTTTAATTTTCGTTTTTGAAAAAAAAAATAAAAAAAAATCAATCAAAAAAAAATAAAAAATAAAAAATTGGGGAAATCGGTAAAACTTCAGTTTGAGCGATTGGTTCCAGGACGTATCGGGTATTTCTGAACTTGTTCAACTTGCTCTGATCGCTCTGAAAATTGGTGAGCTGAAGGAGACGATCATCCCTGTCAAAAGTCGTGAGGCTTTGCCTCACGAATCAGGCCCTGTTTTTCCTGCAAAGCCACAATACCAGCAGATGCAGCAGCAGCAGCAAAACAATCCTTTCTCTAATGCATATAATCATGGCTGGAAAAATCATCCAAATCTCAATTGGAATCAGAACCAGCAAAGTGCACCATTCCAACAGAGGCAGCAGTTTGCACCTTCTCAACAGAGGCAAAATTTTCAACAATTTGCACCTCCACAGCCAATGCAGCAGCAAGCCAGTAGCGATGGTCCTTCTTTGGAGGATTTAGTGAAGCAGATGGCAACTATCAATCTGCAGTTCCAGCAGATTACTGAGTATTCCCTCCAGAATCTGCAAACACAGATTGGCCAGCTTGCAACGTCAATGAGTCAAAATCAACAAGCAAGTGGCAGCTCTCTTCCATCCCAAACAGTTCCAAATCCAAAAGGAAGCGAAAATGTGAGTGCTATTACTCTGCGGTCTGGCAAGCATATGGAGGAGCCAAACCACACTGTTGCTGAGTCATCTAAGGGAAGTGACACTAGCTCCAAGAAGCAGAGCACTGATACATCTGATCATCCTGTTTTCTGCATTGATGTGATAGATGAAGTTGTTGAGGATTTTTCTCCTGAATTCCTTGCTGATTTTTCATCTATTCATGGTTCTGATTTCTGTGATTGTAGTGATAGTCAAGAGTGCATTGTGTGTGCTGAAATAACATCACATCTTTCTGGTTTTAACGATGCACTTATTGATGAATCTGATTCTGAGTGCGAATCTGCATTATCTGAATTGCCTGCTGATATTTTTGATGATCCTAATTCTGTTTCTGAGAATTTGTTTACAGGCATACCTGCTGACTTGTTTTCTGCAGAATTTGCACCCGCTAGACTTCTTCCATCCATTGAGCAGCCTCCGAAATTGGAGTTAAATATTCTGCCTAACCATCTGATGTATTCATATCTGGAGGAAAATGAACAGTTACATGTGATAGTGGCCAAGAACCTTCTACCTGAGCAAGAGGAAAAGCTTTTGACATTGCTGAAAGAAAGTAAGAAGGCAATTGGATGGACTTTAGCAGATAATGTAGAAATTAGTCCTTCCACGTGCATGCACTGTATTCTACTTGAAGAAAGTGTTAAACCAGTGAGGAAGAAATCAAGCTACTTCATGCTGTTTATTCTCCTTAGGGAGTTCAGGGAGTTCTCTTCCCTCTTTTTCTTTTCTTTCTGTTATTTGCAGTTTTATTTTTCTTTTCCTTTCTTTCTTTTAGTTTTTGACTTTTTCTTTTCTTTCTGTTATTTGCATTTTTATTTTTCTTTTCCTTTCTTTCTTTTAGTTTATGATTTTTTTCATAGGTAGATTTTCCTTTTCTTTCTGGTAATTATTGAGTGGTACATAGAGTAGACATAGATCACAGTGTTTGATAGCATAAATCTGTTGGGCTTTGATCTCGATTCTTGGATTACAACTACCTGTTGATTGATTCTGTGCTGTTGATTGCATGACTTGGTTTACCCTTGTGAGGTTTTGAACCCGCATACATGGCATATCTTCTGGCCATGCTTTCTTTCTTGTGTGATTCTGCTCTTGATTGTTGTCCTCTAGAACTTGCTCTTATTCTTTTTGAAACTGCATTTTCACTTGCATGCATGAATATGATTGAGGCATTCATTTCTTTCTTTACCCACTTTAGCCAGATAGCCATCCCTTACATTATTATCCCTTGATGAGCCCCTTTGAGCCTTTATAGCCTTTACTTCTTGAGCCACATTACAAGCCTAAGTGAAAAACCAATTAATTCCACACCCTGGAGATTTACTGAGCAATGGTTTTCACTGTGATGTTGTGTTTAAGTGTGGGGGTTTGCCCGAGGCGTGCAAAAGTTTAAGTGTAGGGGGTGACAATCTGATTCTTTTCTCTGCTATGTGGTTCTTCTGTGTTATATATATAAAAAAAAGAAAAAAAAGAAAAAAAAAAGAAGAAAAAAAGAAAAAAAAAGAGAAAAAAAAGAAAAAAGAAAAAAAAAAGTGTGTATTTTTATCTTTTCATTATCTTTGTGTTGTTCTTAACCCTTGCTCTTGTGAATTTCTGGGGTGTTTAGCTTTCTCTTCCATATTCATCCATACCTTTACCTCAGCCCCATTACAACCCTGCATAAAGCCCTCTTGATTTGTGCATGCATGTGTTATGAGCAGTGGAGAAGTAGAACTTGAGCAAGCCTATGGTAGGATGATTTTCTTGAGTTGATTTGAGTGATATACTGAATTAACTGATACACTTGAGAGAAAAATTGAGAGCATCTTGTGAGGAACCATTTTTATGCAGTTAGCAGTTGCAGTTGAAGTTAGCAGGTCTTGTGATTTGAGATTACGGAATTTCTGTCCTGATTGATTTATCTGTAGAAGACTTGTGATCTTTGTATATTTTCTGTATGCTTGGTAATTGTTAGAAAGGATTGGTTGATCTTAGTATTTACTTTCAATTTTAGTTTTTGCCCAGGAGTACAAAAAGATAAGTGTGGGGGAATTTGATAACACATATTTTGTTACACTTATTTGTTACTCTTGATTAGTATTTTTAGGATTTATTTGAATAAAATAATGATTGTTAGAGTTAATTTAGGTTTTTAGTTTTTAATTGGGTTTAATTTATTTTCGTCAGAATTTTTCAGCTTTACGTTACTTCTGTATTTTGGCCATATCTCGGTCCATAGTTGTCGGATTGACTCCGTTCTTGTTGGGTTTTTCAGATAACACAGAGAGCTACAATTCTTATGCAGAGCTCTAAGCCCAATTCGGACTAGAAGCTGGTCGATTTCGGACACCAAGTTGGACGCGTTTTGCTGAAGTTTTGTTTGACTATTGGGCTTGTAATTTAAATTAAAACCCAATTACTTAAGTGGCCCAAAGCCAAGTTTTATTGTTTCATTTTATTTTATTCGGTTTTTTATTTTATGTTTGGGCTGAAGCGATGAAACCCTAGCCGTCCTGCGTGACGGCTATTTAAAGGGGACTCTAGGAAACCCTTGGTAGTCAGTTTTTACAACAGAGAAGTTCTCTCTGAGTTTTTATTCAATTGCGTTCTTCATCTTTTTTTCTTCTTCTTCTTCTTTTTATTTCAATTATGTTTACCTTAGCCATGTGAGGCTAAGAACCTATTAATCAACCTAAGGGTAATGGATTCCATGGATTGGTATTGAGGATCTGCGTTTATTTCAAATCAGTTTTGTTTCCCTTCCCAACTCAGATTGATATCGTGCGATCGTGGATATTCAATCTGAGGTTCGCGATTGCGATTATGGAAAGGGATTAATCATCAGATTTGATGATTAGGTTGATTGACCCTATGACCTTAAATCAAGCGGGCTGATACTCTGCGATTGTATGAGTAGAAGCATCGTCTTTGATCAAATGCTAAGCGATCGCTTAGAGAGGGTTGTCAATTGGAAATAAGGATTCTGATCCGATTGACAAATCAATCACGATTCTGATATCTTCTTATCCGAGGAAAGACGTCCATGGAACCCAAACCTTAGGTTGGTTATTTTTAATTACGAATTTTTATTCCAAATTTATATTCTGCCTTTTTAATTATTGAATCAAAATCCAAAACCCCCTTTTAATTTTCTGTTCTCATAAGCGATTTTAACCAAAACAATTTCCTTGAGAGACGACTTAGGGTTTCCACTTTACTGCAAATTTTCTGAACCCTAAAGAATTAATTTTTAATTTGCGCGAGTTCGACAACTCGTGTCATCAGTCATCTTGAATTTCTTCAGAATATCCTCTATACACTTTCGCTGACTTAACCATAATCTTCCTTTGTCACGCTCCCTCTTAATCTGCATACCCAATATCACATTTCCAACACCTAGATCTTTCATTTCAAACTGCTTTGCTAGCAGTCCTTTAACAGTGATGATCATCTTCAAACTGTTTCCAACGAGTAACATGCCGTCAACATACAAATTAAGAATAACAAAGTCACCTTCTAACCTTTTCACATAAACACAGTGATAAACATCACAGCGGTCAAAGCCTAGCTTCACCACATAAGTATCGAACTTCATGTACCACATCCTTGGGGACTGCTTCAGGCCATACAGAGATTTATTCAGCTTGTAGACTAGCTCCTCTTTGCCTCTTGCAATGAACCTCTTTGGTTGCTTCATGAAAATAACCTCCTCCAAATCACCATGAAGGAAAACCGTCTTCACATCCAGCTGCTCCACCTCTAGGTCATATGTACCTGCTACAGACAAAATCAGTCTTATGGAATTTAACTTTGCAACAGGTGAAAATACCTCACCATAATCAACCCCTTCTGTCTGTGAATATCCCTTTGCAACCAATCGAGCTTTGTTGACTTCATCTCTTCTTTCATAGCTTCCTCCCACTGTTTGCCATCCTCCGAGCTCCTAGCTTGTTTTACAGTGCTCGGATCATCACCTGTAATACTAAATGCACAAACATCATCACTAGCACACAGGATATAATTTTTAGGTGTATACCTCTCAGATAATCTTCTTTCCCTCGTGGATCTCCTCAGCACTGGTGCTTCAACCTCATTCTCGGTTTCAGAAAATTCATCCTCTACCTCGTTATATTCAGCAGCTTCAGAATTCAAATTTCCCAATTCAACCTGTGAGTTTACTGTATCCTCTTTCAAACCCACATCCAACTCCACTGTCTGTGACTTTTCAGGAGCTTCAGGAAAAATTTGATTCAACTTAGATTCCCTGAATACAACGTGTCTGTTGTAAGTTACACTTCTAGTATCCGGATTCTGTAACACCCCAAATGTAAATACATATAGGGTGCACCTTCATCATGCATTCAACGCGCGGAAGTCTAAATTTAAACTTTACGAATGCAAATATCAGAGTGCGGAATGGAAACACATAACCATACTTATTCCATATAAAATTAAAAGCGTTAAAACGTCAATACAAAATAAATAACACTAAACATTATTTAATGTAATCCCAAAAAGATTAACTAATCATAAATAAAAACATAATTTATGCCGCATCATAAGCCCAGTCATAATGTGGTTGTGGTTCCTCTAGCCATTGTGTACTTAGTGCTTCATCGAAATCATAATGTGGAAAAACTTCTATTAATAATTTCATAGCCTTAGTCCATAGGCCTCTATCTGTTAGATCCTTTAGTTTCTCTTCCCAGGTAGGTGGAGTTTCTTCTTCTTTACGTACTAGTCTCTTACCCTTTCTTTCCAACATAACTTTCTTATTACTTTCTTTCATCTTTTCCTGAAATGGGTGGTCAAGGGGGGTGAGATTTTGGGGAAAATCTCAGTAAGGTTCACAGCTGGAGCATTCTCCAACTATGACGCTTACTCCTGCAACAGTTTATAATAACAATACAAAATGGAACATTTAACATCATCATATAAAAATATCATGCCATCATCATCATCATCATACTCCTGCCGGCTTTTACGGACTTACGGAGATACCCAGAGTCCTCGTCAGGTTGCAACTGGAGTATCAGTGCACAGACCAACATTTAATAGCATGGTTTTAAGTTTCAAAAATATCATAATCACATAATGTAAAGCACTATAAACATATTGCAGTCAGACCATAACTTATCATAGTTTCATAATGGTGGCATACATAGAGAGATTACTTCAACAACTGTAAACACTTACAGTGCTTGTCGTTCTTTACTTGTATACTTTCAACTTTTGATCTCTTTACTTGCCTGTTTGCTCCCTTGACTCCCTAACATCATCATATCATCTTTTAGTAACTTATATAACATTCAACATTTGTGTTTTATCCATGTATAGGTCTCGGCTTTGCAGGTTTAATTACCTAGAGGAGTTGTTTTGCTTACTTACCCACTTGTGTAGGTTTTAGGACATTATTAGGTCATCATAACACTTAATAGAATTATTAAAGATTTCATTCTAGGCATGTATAGGTTCGGCCACCATAGATAAACATCTAGGAATATAATTTTTAAAACATGCTTTCAATTATATTATTAACTTAACATGGTTAGATCCTTTCAACATTAATCAAATAAAACCTCTTTTAGCTACATACCATTCGGCCTTATTGCCCTAAAATACCTAAGGGATTACTTCTAAAACATGCTTCTAACATTATTGATAATTTATCATATTTAAATCCTAGAGCATCATTCAAAACATCATCTTATATATTCGGCCAACTAAGGTTATGATCATGCAAAATTGATTTAGAACCTAGGCTACTAAACATGCTAATCTAACATCATCATTTCATCATCTTTCATATCATTTAAACATCTCTTCATGCTTATAATTATCATACATGGTTCGGCCTTCTAGGGATCATATACTTAGGATATCACTTTCATGCTTTTACATGTCATTCCTAACCAAGAAGGTTCATAGGCTTACCTTTGATGATGATCAACGACTTAAGGAAACACTTCTTGACCTTTGACTACTTTGAATCTTCTTGAATGAACTTCCTTCCTCCTTGAACATACAAGGCCGCAAGCTTAAAGAGAGGAGAAGAGGGATTTTCTTGCTTAGAGATGAAGGGTTCTCTGGTGGAATTATTAGGAAGAAGGAGTAAGATCCAGGCTTGTATTTGATCTTGGAACAATTAGGTATTTCTCACTAACACACTCACCATTTCGAAGCATTCATGGACTTCACAAAATGAACTAAACTCTTTGTTCTTTCCTTTGGTAGTGCCGCGGCTATAGAGGGAAAAAGGAGAGACTAAAGCTTGTTCAAATAGGCAACCTAGAAGCCTTGCCATTACTTGATTGCTGGTAGGTTTCGATCACATTAAATGAGAGTAAGGTGGTGATTTGTTGTCATAGGTTAGATTGCTTAATTTAGGGACAAGAACATGATGTCAATTTCCTTGATTAAGGAAATTTAGTGATTGCTTGATTTAAGGAATTGATGATGTGTGACTAATCGTCATTAAAAGTTGCTCCCTTGATTTAAGGGATTGATGAGGTGTGACTAATCGTCATAAAGGTTACTTCCTTGATTTAAGAAACAGAATTATTTGATTGATTGACATATTGTCATCAATTTGCTTGATTTAGGGAAAGTGATTGACTACTAATCATCATAATCCTAACTTCCTTGTTTAAAGGAATTTGACTGGCTTGACTTAAGGAAATTCGATTTGCATTTAATGGCTTGAAAATCAAATAAAATCAAATTCATTTCCTACACCTAGGCCGCGGATTTTAAATGCTTGGAAGGAAAAGATTTCCTTTAATTTTGGACCATGATTTATTCCTTAAGATTATGGACCTTTAACCTATTAACCTGACCTAATTTGTGCCTATTTTTCCATGATTTTATGACACTTTAAATTGACTTCTTAGAGCTTGTTTTCTCTAGTAAAACCGTGGGCTTCTTGCTTGTAGGGAAAGAATTCTAATTTAATTCCTAGTCATATAGTACTTCTTTAGGTTTATTATGTCATGGCTTACTTTGGGCTTTAACTTGATTTGGGTTTCATTTACCTTATTGGACTTTACTTTATCATATAGAGCTTTCTTTGTATCACTTGGACTTGTCCACATCAAATGGAATTAAAACTTCCTTTGTTGGGTTATACTCTGAAATGTCTCGTTTATTAATTATCATAATTCTTCATTAATCATGATACAATATTTAGGGTTGTTATATCCTCCCCCACTAATAAAATTTTCGTCCCGAAAATTACTATAACTCGGGGTACTTCTGTCTAATCTCATCTTCTCGCTCCCAAGTTGCTTCTTCGGGAGTCCTTCCTTGCCATTGCACTTTTACCATGGGTATCACGTTGCTGCGAAGCTGCTTCTCTTCTCTATCCAGAATCTTGATTGGTACCACCGGGATCTTCAAATTAGGTCGTACTTCCACTTCATCCGGTAATACAACATGTGAGGGATCGGCTACATATTTCTTCAATTGGCTAACATGAAATACATCGTGAAGATTTGCCAAATTTGGAGGTAATGCCAACTGATAAGCTACTGGCCCCACCCTTTTCAGAATCTGATAAGGACCGATATAACGCGGACTTAACTTTCTTACACCGAGTGCTCTTCCAATACCTGTAATAGGAGAGAGCTTAACAAATACATGTTCCCCTACTTCAAAGTCTAGGGGTCGGTGCTTCAAATCATAATAACTCTTTTGTCTGTCCTGAGCCTTCTGCATCCTGTCACGAATCATCTTTATCTGCTTAGTTGTTTCGTTCACCATATCTGGCCCAAACATTTCTTTATCGCCCACTTCTTCCCAGCATACAGGTGTTCGACACCTTCTTCCATACATAGCTTCATACGGGGCCATTCGTATACTTGCACGATGACTGTTGTTGTAAGAAAATTCTGCCAAAGGCAGATACTGATCCCAACAACCTTCTCTTTTTAAAGCGCAAGCTCTTAACATGTCTTCCAGTGTCTGTATTGTTCTTTCAGTCTGTCCGTCTATCTGCGGATGGTACGCCGTACTCAATCGTAATTGAGTTCCGAACGCCTGCTGTAATGAATACCAGAATCGGGATGTAAACTTAGGATCCCGATCACTGATTATACTTTCTGGTACTCCGTGCAGTCTTACAATCTCCTTCACATAAATTTGAGCCAGCTTCTCTGTCGTGTACGTTCCTTTCACCGGTATAAAGTGTGCTGACTTGGTCAATCTGTCGACCACTACCCAGATGGCATCGTAGCCTGCTTGAGTTCTGGGTAGACTGGTTACAAAGTCCATAGAAATACTTTGCCATTTCCATTCGGGAATATGCAAGGGCTGTAGGGTGCCCGCTGGTCGTTGATGCTCTATCTTTACTTTCTGGCACACCATACATTTGCTTACGAATCTTCCAACATCTCTCTTCATTCCTTTCCACCAGAAATTATTCTTCATGTCTGCGTACATTTTGGTGGCTCCTGGGTGAATCGAGTACTGACTCTTGTGGGCTATTTCCATCACTTCATCTCTCAAGAGTCGTGTAGGGACGACAATTTTCCCTTGAAAGGTAATTATACCTTGTTGATTTAAACTAACTCCAGGTTGATTTCTTAACCGTTTCAAACAATCTACGGCTTGTTGGGCTTCCTTGATCCTTTCTAAGAGTTCATCTTGGATTTGTACTGCGTAATATTCTTGTCCGCATTCACTGTTTACCACTGCGAGATTTAAATCTCGGAAATCTTCAATCAATTGTTGTTCGGCTATCATCATACTTGCAATTCCTCTGACTTTTCTGCTCAAGGCATCGACAACTACATTCGCCTTGCCGGGATGATACTTTAGTTCAAAGTCATAATCTTTCAGGAATTCCATCCATCGGCGCTGTCTCATGTTCAACTCCTTCTGATCAAATAAGTACTTGAGGCTTTTGTGGTCACTATATACTGTCGTAGTAGCACCGTATAAGTGATGACGCCATATCTTCAAAGCAAATATGATTGCTGCCAACTCAAGATCATGAGTGGGATAATTCTCTTCATGTGACTTCAACTGTCGAGATGCGTACGCGACTGGTCTGCCATTTTGCATAAGCACACATCCCAAACCCATCTTTGAGGCATCACAATAAACTTCAAATGGTTCTTCAGGGTTTGGTAATGTCAGCACTGGGGCTGTCGTCAGCATCTTCTTTAACTCCTGAAAGCAAACTTCGCATTCATCAGTCCACACAAAAGGGACTTCCTTCCTTGTCAATCGGGTGAGTGGTAACACCCGCTTCGAGAATCCTTCAATAAATCTTCTATAATACCCTGCCAATCCAAGAAAGCTTCTTATCTCTGTGACCGTCTTGGGTCGCTCCCAGTCAACTACTGCTTTGATTTTACTGGGGTCCACCGCTACTCCTTTATCTGATATCACATGCCCAAGGAATTGAATCTCGGGCAGCCAAAATTCACATTTGGATGGTTTGGCGTATAGCTGTTTCTCCCGTAATATTTGCAGCACGATTCTCAGATGCTCCTCATGCTCCTCCTTGCTCTTTGAGTATATCAATATGTCATCGATAAACACGACAACAAATTGATCCAGATAAGGTTTGAATATTTGATTCATATACCCCATGAACACTGCTGGGGCATTTGTCAGTCCGAAAGGAATGACCAGGTACTCGTAGTGCCTATATCTTGATCTGAATGCTATCTTCGGAACGTCTTCCGGCTTGATCCGGATCTGATGATATCCTGATCGGAGATCGATCTTTGAAAATACTCTTGCACCTCTCAGCTGATCAATTAAGTCCTCAATACGAGGCAGTGGGTACTTGTTCTTCACAGTAACCTTGTTGAGCTGTCGGTAATCCGTGCATAGTCTCATTGACCCGTCCTTCTTCTTCACAAATAATATTGGCGCTCCCCATGGAGACACACTGGGTCTGATAAAATTTTTCTTTATTAAGTCTTCCAATTGCTTCTTTAATTCCACAAGTTCAAGTGGTGACATACGGTAGGGCGCAATTGAAATTGGCCCAGTTCCCGGTACTAGCTCAATTGAAAATTGTATACCTCTCGTTCTGGAGGGAAATTGGTGATATCATCGGGAAAAACATCCTCAAACTCCTTAACCACTAGAATGTTGGACAGTGGTATCTCTTCTTCTCCTACAAGAGTTCCCATCATCATCATGGAGCATTCTCCTGTTTCAGGCGCTGAGTTTTCTTCTGCTCCTTCTTTGCCGATAATCAAACTGCGATTGCTGCAGTCAATCACCACTCGCTGCTTGGCGAGCCAGTCCATCCCTAGAATCACATTGATCTTCACTAGTGGGAGGACTATGAAGTCCTGTTTGTACTTCTTTCCTTCATAGATAAATGCGACGTCTCTACATAGTAGGTACGCCTTAGCAACTTTTCCCGTCGCGGTCATGATCCGCATAGGTACTTGCAGTCTATCAGTAAATAAATCGTACGCTTTCGCCACATAATCGGCGACAAAAGAATTCGTAGCACCAGAATCAAATAGTACATCTAAATTTTCATGGCAAATATAGATCGTACCTTTGACCAGTTCAGCTGCCTGGTCTGTCGTGTGTTGATCGAGGGTGTAAACTCTGCCCATCCTTGGTGGTTCTTCTGTTGCTTGTTGGTTTCCCCATAGTGGACAGTTCTTGACATAGTGTCCTTCTTTTCCACACTTGTAGCAGTTTGGGGTTCCACTTAGACAGTTACCGTAATGGGGCTTCTTGCATTTTGGACAGTTCGGAGGTTTGTTGTTGTGGCTGTTGTTTCCCCGGTAGTTTCCGGGTCTCTTGAACTTGTTGTCATCTCGCCTGGGCTGCCAGGGCTTTCCTCCGTTGTTTCCTCTCCATGGTCCAGTCTTTCCTTTATAACCATTCCCGCTAGCTTCCACGGGTTTCTTCTGTTGGCCAATAGCTTCCACTCTTCTGCATCGATTGATTAGGGTTGCAAAGTCACATGGGTCGTTGCCGGCTACTAGCTCAGCAATTCTGGGATTCAGACCCCTTTGAAACTTCGCCATCAGAAAGTCTGGTAAAGGCATTGCTCCTCTGTACGTTGCCAATCTTAGTGACTCATTAAACTTAGCATGATACTGGTCCACCGTCATCGTTCCTTGAACCAGTTTGTCAAATTCTCCTTGTTTACTATCCCGGATTGACATCGGAAAGTATTTCTCCAAGAACATTTCCTCGAACACGGCCCAAGTTATAACCGCATTCTGCATTTCCAACGGTTGGGACGCATTCGCCCACCAGTGGTGAGCATCTCCTTCCAGCATGTACGTCGAGAATAGCACCTTCTGATCGTCGGTGCATTGGATAACTCGAAAAATCTTGTCCATTGCTTGCAGCCATTGTACAGCTGCCATTGAGTCAGGACTTCCTTGAAAGAAGGGTGGTTTGTGCTTTCTAAACGTCAACAGTAGTCCTTGGTTATCTTGACCTGCCGCACCGTTTCCTGGAGGAGGTCGGGGTCCTTCACCATGACCCCCGGCTCCTGTTCCCGAGCCGCTTGCTCCGTTATTGTTTGCATTAGCATTTGGGTTCCTTCTGATCTCATTCATTATATTCTGAAACATATCTCCCGTGTTGGTTTGTAATTGGGTGATGGTGTCCCGCAACGTGTTAATTTGTCCTTGTATATCTTGCGTAGGGGTTCTTCGTGGAGGCATCTTGCTGTACATAGATACAGCAAATGGTTAGTGTTCCATCCTAATCCGAAATTTTGCTCTGATACCATAAATGTAACACCCCAAATGTAAATACATATAGGGTGCACCTTCATCATGCATTCAACGCGCGGAAGTCTAAATTTAAACTTTACGAATGCAAATATCAGAGTGCGGAATGGAAACACATAACCATACTTATTCCATATAAAATTAAAAGCGTTAAAACGTCAATACAAAATAAATAACACTAAACATTATTTAATGTAATCCCAAAAAGATTAACTAATCATAAATAAAAACATAATTTATGCCGCATCATAAGCCCAGTCATAATGTGGTTGTGGTTCCTCTAGCCATTGTGTACTTAGTGCTTCATCGAAATCATAATGTGGAAAAACTTCTATTAATAATTTCATAGCCTTAGTCCATAGGCCTCTATCTGTTAGATCCTTTAGTTTCTCTTCCCAGGTAGGTGGAGTTTCTTCTTCTTTACGTACTAGTCTCTTACCCTTTCTTTCCAAAATAACTTTCTTATTACTTTCTTTCATCTTTTCCTGAAATGGGTTGTCAAGGGGGGTGAGATTTTGGGGGAAATCTCAGTAAGGTTCACAGCTGGAGCATTCTCCAACTATGACGCTTACTCCTGCAACAGTTTATAATAACAATACAAAATGGAACATTTAACATCATCATATAAAAATATCATGCCATCATCATCATCATCATACTCCTGCCGGCTTTTACGGACTTACGGAGATACCCAGAGTCCTCGTCAGGTTGCAACTGGAGTATCAGTGCACAGGCCAACATTTAATAACATGGTTTTAAGTTTCAAAAATATCATAATCACATAATGTAAAGCACTATAAACATATTGCAGTCAGACCATAACTTATCATAGTTTCATAATGGTGGCATACATAGAGAGATTACTTCAACAACTGTAAACACTTACAGTGCTTATCGTTCTTTACTTGTATACTTTCAACTTTTGATCTCTTTACTTGCCTGTTTGCTCCCTTGACTCCCTAACATCATCATATCATCTTTTAGTAACTTATATAACATTCAACATTTGTGTTTTATCCATGTATAGGTCTCGGCTTTGCAGGTTTAATTACGTAGAGGAGTTGTTTTGCTTACTTACCCACTTGTGTAGGTTTTAGGACATTATTAGGTCATCATAACACTTAATAGAATTATTAAAGATTTCATTCTAGGCATGTATAGGTTCGGCCACCATAGATAAACATCTAGGAATATAATTTTTAAAACATGCTTTCAATTATATTATTAACTTAACATGGTTAGATCCTTTCAACATTAATCAAATAAAACCTCTTTTAGCTACATACCATTCGACCTTATTTCCCTAAAATACCTAAGGGATTACTTCTAAAACATGCTTCTAACATTATTGATAATTTATCATATTTAAATCCTAGAGCATCATTCAAAACATCATCTTATATATTCGGCCAACTAAGGTTATGATCATGCAAAATTGATTTAGAACCTAGGCTACTAAACATGCTAATCTAACATCATCATTTCATCATCTTTCATATCATTTAAACATCTCTTCATGCTTATAATTATCATACATGGTTTGGCCTTCTAGGGATCATATACTTAGGATATCACTTTCATGCTTTTACATGTCATTCCTAACCAAGAAGGTTCATAGGCTTACCTTTGATGATGATCAACGACTTAAGGAAACACTTCTTGACCTTTGACTACTTTGAATCTTCTTGAATGAACTTCCTTCCTCCTTGAACATACAAGGCCGCAAGCTTAAAGAGAGGAGAAGAGGGATTTTCTTGCTTAGAGATGAAGGGTTCTTTGGTGGAATTATTAGGAAGAAGGAGTAAGATCCAGGCTTGTATTTGATCTTGGAACAATTAGGTATTTCTCACTAACACACTCACCATTTCGAAGCATTCATGGACTTCACAAAATGAACTAAACTCTTTGTTCTTTCCTTTGGTAGTGCCGCGGCTATAGAGGGAAAAAGGAGAGACTAAAGCTTGTTCAAATAGGCAACCTAGAAGCCTTGCCATTACTTGATTGCTGGTAGGTTTCGATCACATTAAATGAGAGTAAGGTGGTGATTTGTTGTCATAGGTTAGATTGCTTAATTTAGGGACAAGAACATGATGTCAATTTCCTTGATTAAGGAAATTTAGTGATTGCTTGATTTAAGGAATTGATGATGTGTGACTAATCGTCATTAAAAGTTGCTCCCTTGATTTAAGGGATTGATGAGGTGTGACTAATCGTCATAAAGGTTACTTCCTTGATTTAAGAAACAGAATTATTTGATTGATTGACATATTGTCATCAATTTTCTTGATTTAGGGAAAGTGATTGACTACTAATCATCATAATCCTAACTTCCTTGTTTAAAGGAATTTGACTGGCTTGACTTAAGGAAATTCGATTTGCATTTAATGGCTTGAAAATCAAATAAAATCAAATTCATTTCCTACACCTAGGCCGCGGATTTTAAATGCTTGGAAGGAAAAGATTTCCTTTAATTTTGGACCATGATTTATTCCTTAAGATTATGGACCTTTAACCTATTAACCTGACCTAATTTGTGCCTATTTTTCCATGATTTTATGACACTTTAAATTGACTTCTTAGAGCTTGTTTTCTCTAGTAAAACCGTGGGCTTCTTGCTTGTAGGGAAAGAATTCTAATTTAATTCCTAGTCATATAGTACTTCTTTAGGTTTATTATGTCATGGCCTTACTTTGGGCTTTAACTTGATTTGGGTTTCATTTACCTTATTGGACTTTACTTTATCATATATTAGAACACCAAAAGATTCAGGCTTACTTCTTGTTGAAGACATGATTCTTGATTTCTTCTTGCTTCTTGTTTGCTCTCTGACGCTCCTGCAAGATCGAAAAAACTAGGATCTTCTTCTGCAGTTCACACCACTCCCTAATCACAACTCTAGATAGGGCAAGCTGTGGAGTGACGGTTTTTCTACACACTCCCTATATGGATCATGACTTAGTCCGTTTTTTATTAAAATAAGAAAAACTATAATTGATTGAAGCCCACAATTATTATAAAAATTTCTAACAGTATCTCGATCGAGCCAATAACCGAATCGGATTTAATAACATTGGTTTTTGGAGTTAGAGACTGCATATTGTTATGTCCTCAGTAGTGGTTTAGTATATGTTTCACATGCTCCCGAAGTTGTAACGCAATTTCATGCTCAAATGTATTTGATTGTTGTTTGTGGTGTAACACGTTAATTTTGAGTGAACGATTAAAATTTTGCAAGTGATCTCATAATATGCTGTCAGGTCTATTAAAGTGGTCATTACGTTTTCTGAAATGCAATATACTTTACATGTGAAAATCCTTTTGATGATTTGTATTTGCGATGACAGGAGGGAATGATATGATTTTATTGTGAGTGCCAATCACGAAAAAATGTTATGGCTGTATTGTGTTTTCTTTTTTCTTTTTTCATTTGGAGATTTTGCACCCGGTTCATCAATTTTTTGATTAATATGATCGAGTCAGGTAAGACTATACTGCCGGCAAAACTCTTTCTCATGGTCTTTACGTTGTAAGTGTCAAGCAGGAAAACATCTTATGGATGTATGATTGAGTCTTTTTCTTTTTTCGAGATTTTTTTCACTGGTTTATTGATTATTTAACTAATCCAGTCTAGTTAGGTAGGACTTACAAAAATAACAAAATTCTTCCAATCAAATTTTTATCATAATTACATATTCATAACTCTAACTCTAACTCTAACTCGGGACTTCTAATTCTTAGCACTCATGCATTTACCGTTAGATACACAACATATCTCCTAAATTTGTGAAGTTTGAATGTAAATCCGTTGAATTTCGGGGTCTGGAAATATGAGGAAACTATCAACCTGTGCAGAACGAGTCCTATATTTCTTGGTATATAAATATGGTATAACTCTTCCAAATGCAATAATACAAGAAAAAGAAGAAGAAAGAAAGCAAATCTTGATTAAAACTAATTAAAAGGATATTACAAAGAAAGAAAGATGCAAACACTGCATTTTGACAAAAGAAAAGCCAAGAATTTTTACAAGAACCACAACCTCTAAAGCTAATTAAAAGGAAACCATACAAATCCATGGGACACGACAGAGCAACAGTCTCCAAGAAATCCCAAACAGCTAGCTTACTACAAAGAAAAGTAACTGAACTAGAACAATACAAAAAATTAAGAGACAAGCTAGCCACAACCTCTGAAACTAAGTACAAGAATGCAAAAAACAGCTAGCGTACGTTATGTATGTTTACTTATACCCCTTAATTTGATCTGTTACATTAATTATTGTTCTGCATGTTGTGGTTGTAAACCAAGTCTAGCGAATCCAAGAGGTGAACAGAATATCTACCGTTGTTTAGCATGCTGAGGTTGTAACCCAATTCCAGACGATATCGGATATTGCTGTTTAGCATGCTGAGGTTGTAACCCAATTCCAGACGAGATCGGATATTGCTGTTTTGCATGTTGTGGTTGTAACCCAATTCAGCATGAGATCGGATATTGCTTCTTAGCATGTTTTTGTTTTGGTTGTAAAACAACTCACCACGAGATCGGATATTGCTTCTAATTTGCATGTTGTGGTTGTAACCGAATTCCGCACGAGATCGGATATTGCTGCTTTGTATGTTGTGGTTGAATGAATCTAAGACCAAAACGTCGCCGTCCAAAAGCTTCCCCTGACGTTGAGCATTCAAAACCAGAGTCTCTATTGAGAAAGAAGCAGCCATTCTTGGCATGCAAACAGATAGATGTACAGAGAGAGACAGAGAGAGATATGTATGTAGAAAGAGAAGAGAAAGTTTACTTGTGAGGAGATGAAGTGGTGTGGTATAATTTATAGAATTTGCACCTCTTAATTAGTCACTTGTTGTTCTGCGTTGATTAGCTGGATTTATTAAATCTAAGATTGAAATTTGATTTTGATTTTGATTTGATTTGATTTGCGTCATAAAGTTATTCTGTTTTTTTATTACCGTTTCAATTATTACCGCTTTTAGGTTTCTTTATTGAAAATTACATGTTTATAAAAAGCTTGCATTTATTACATGCGCTTATTGTATTTATTCTTCATGATTTTCTTTCCTTTTTGTTTGTTTTTTTAATTTTAATGACCTTCATTATTTCCATTAAATGGACATCTGAGGTATGCTCCTGTTAGCACTAAATTATTTATATAATTATTGCATTATTTTATATTATTTTATATCTTTTTGGGTTGACAATTACACGAAAATAGGCTGAAAGAATATGAAATATAGCCCAATTCCAATAAAGGAAGTAACCAAGCCCAAGTTAATTCAATTTTTGCACATGGATCAAATTTTTTGGAAGAGGGGACAATTCAGAAGCATTGGTTGACAAGAAGATAGACGGCTATTAGCTTTTAGAATTTTTTAGTTTTTAGTTCCTTTTGTGGGTTGTAAAAAATACACAGTTTTAGATTTAGAATTTTTCAATCTTCGTAATCTTCGTTGTTTTTTTTAGAAAACTTTGAGTGTTGTTAGATTCTGTTTGTTGAAAGCTCTCATCTGGTGATGGAATTGTGCTCTGGGGGAAGACTTGTCGACCAGATGTTTAGGGAGGGCCCTTGTTCTGAACAGCG
This sequence comes from Gastrolobium bilobum, assembly GCF_033153095.1. Classification (NCBI taxonomy): domain Eukaryota; kingdom Viridiplantae; phylum Streptophyta; class Magnoliopsida; order Fabales; family Fabaceae; genus Gastrolobium; species Gastrolobium bilobum. The sequence goes on along the minus strand of NW_026897737.1, from coordinate 10,398 downwards.
GGCTGCTAATATACTTAAGGAAGTGATGTTGGTCATCAAGTATTGTCATGATATGGGAGTTGTGCACAGAGATATCAAGCCTGAGAATATTCTGCTTACTGCTTCGGGGGAAATAAAGCTTGCTGATTTTGGCCTGGCCATGAGAATTTCTAAGGGTAATATGTTAAACCTGTTTGGATGATCTTCTTTTTTTGTTATCCTATGGTATATATATGTGCTAACTTCTATGAATAGAATCCTTACACAACCTTCCTTGTGTAAAATTCCATCCTAGTCATTCTGTTAATAAAAAATGTCTAGGCAAGTTTGAAGAAGTTCATCATGATGAGCTTTCAACTGAATTGTACTTTACTAATGTTACCCTGTACATAGGAGTAAAAATTGGAGAGTTCAAATGGTCATCTCCCTTAAGTTTACTATGTTCAGTATTCAATTAAATTTGCTAGCGGTCTAAGAATAAGAGGTCCTAGAGAAAATGCTTATAATAGTTTGAAGCTAACCATTCATACTCTAAGGTCACTTTGTTTAATTTTTAAGCATTTAAAAATATCAGTAATTCAATTGACATATATATAAATACACACACATAAGTAAAAGATACATACATGCATACATGAGTAATTTATGCATAGCCTCATTGTCTAGAAATTTGCATTGCAGGTCAGAACTTGACGGGTTTGGCTGGGAACCCTGCATATGTTGCACCAGAAGTGTTGTTGGGTAGATACTCAGAAAAGGCGGATATATGGAGTGCTGGAGTGCTCCTGCATGCTCTGTTGGTTGGTGTTCTTCCATTTAAAGGGGATTCACAAGAAGCAGTTTTTGAGGCTATTAAGAATTCCAAGCTAGAGTTCCAAACCGGGATGTGGGAATCAATATCTAAACCTGCACGAGATCTTGTTGGGAGAATGCTGACAAGGGATATTTCAGCAAGGATAACAGCTGATGAAGTACTTAGTAAGTTTATGGTAGATTATTAATGTTTTGTAGCGTGCTTTATCTCTCTTCCTCAATGATGAATACACCAAAGACTAGTTGTATTTGGTCTGATTTTTTGTTTTTTAATCTTGAAATAATTAAAATTAGAAATTTCCAAGTTTTGTTGAAAAGTATCTTTGCCTTTCACATGAATTCTTAATAATTAGAAGGATTGCCTTGTTTTGGTTGGGATAACAGTGGTGGGAATCTGTTAATTCTCACATACTTTTGTTAGTTTTTATTATGTGTTCTTCTATGTGGTTGAGGCTCTCTTTTTCTCCCTAATGTTTTTAAACAGGAAATAAAATGACAGTACTTTTAAGTTTTAAGAACTGTTCGATTGTTTGCATGTTAAATTAATATTATGTGGTTCAATTTCAGGACATCCATGGATATCTTTCTACACAGAACATACATTGAAGATCCTGCCCGTTGAATCAAAGTTGAAGCACCAAAATGGAGCTGCTTGCCACAACTTTGTTGCTGCACCTGAACCTAGGTTAGGAAGAAACAGGATGGATGATGGGTTCCTTAATGAGGTTTCAAGCCTTTCTTCATCATCTGAAAGTTGCAATTCAGAATATCATGATGTTTGTGTGTGGATTGATGCACTTGCCAATGCAATTTCACATGTAAGGATATCTGAACCAAAGAGGAGCAAGTTGTGGGCAGTTCCAATTCATCAGCAAGGTTTATATAACATGAAGGCTAACCTCTGTAAAGCATTTTGACCTACTGACAGGTTGACACCCCATAAACCACTATCTCTGCTGCTTTAGCTGGGGTTTTATAGTATACTTTGCCCAACACATTCTACAGTTGGCAAAAGTGGATTACATTTTTTTCCTCTAAATAATGATTACTGAGAAAACTCTGCTAGTTGTACAGAACCTGTGAATATGATATTAGTGTGTCACTGCATGTTTTTGCTCTTGCTGGAGCATGATAAATAGAATGCTATGATTTCACTTCAGTGAAAACTTGACCCTACTCATATGTTTTTTTGGAAGATTTTAATCTGAAACCATGAGTGCATAAGCGTATGTTATCCCTCCCATAACGCGCTGCATGTGTACTTATTTAGTGTTGGCAATTTGTATTTCAAGACATACTTTTTTGTACAGATGGTAGCGAGGAGTTTGACCTTGAGTCAATTATATATAGCAATGGCGTTTACTTTGAAAATGGAGTTGACAGCTGCTTGCTTATTTTCACTGAAAAAAAAGGAAAAAAAAGTACAGCTACTTGTGTTTAGAAGAGGCGAATCTTAACTACCGGGGGATAGATTTTGAAAGGCAATAAAAGTTGAGATTCTTTATCTGTTAAGGTGAGGTTAAGGGGTAATCTAGATAATAGGTAGGAACATATTTAGGAAGAGGGTATAGTTGAAAAAGGAAACATTAGATAATTCAATCCAAACCGAAAAAAATTGGATTGGATCGGATCGGATCGGATTTGAAAACAAATCAAAACCGAAGGGATGATTATATGATCAAAACGAAGGGATTGGATCGGATGAATTTTGCTTCCAAAATCGATCCAATCCAGACCGCGAACACCCCTAGTGAATCATATGCTCGGAAAAAGAAAGAAAAGGTGCATATGCTTTGGAATATTTTTTTAACGAAGAGGGTAATTTATTATTTAGATCTCTCATGAGTCATGATGATTAGGATTGGCTCATAAAATGCTAGATTGAAATTAATGTTAAACAAATTTGTTTATTATTAGTTAAAAGAATAGAAAAATATGTAATCATAATAAATTAATTCTAGATTGTAGTAAAAATCATCAAAACATAACCAATCACCAAACTGAATTCATAATTTTTATAAATATAATCAAAACAATTAGTAATTCATGAAAATTGTGAATTTAAAAATGTTTAAACCCAAAGTTTCTGGTTAGCTCATTACAAGTTGAGAGAAAAGTAAATTAATATGGATTGAATTTTGGTAACTTAAACCAGATTAATTGATAAGTCATGACTCAATTTAACAACTCCGGTATCGAGGTATAAGTGTTTACTCTACTTTCGCTTTGAGTCAACTATGTATTATGGTAAAATAAGAATAAAAATTTCATGGATATATCTTAAACATAATTTACTAATAAAATTGATTCATGAATTTTTGCCCTCATTTTTACTCTCATGGCTCAAAGTATTCCGATCAAATCAGGAAAAAAGAGAGGGATTTAGTGTGTCCTTTTAAAGGACGTAAATTATGTCCTTTTAGACATAAATAGTTTTGTCAATAAAGAGAGGACAAATGATATATTTTAATTAAAATACGAGATAATTCTCTTTTTGTTTTTATTAGAAGAATGGGATGATTCTCTATAATTTAACCTTATCTTTGGATTGAGGGGAGAAAAGGGAAGAAAGTTTTTAAAGTTTCAAATCTTTTATCAATTGACTGAAGAGAAAAAAAAATAAAGGAACTAAAATAATAGAAATAAAAAATTAAAAAAATTAGCATCATCTTTTTTTTAATCTTTTTTTCTCATTTTCTTCCATGTCATTAAAAAATTATTAGGGCCTCTTTGGATGGGTTTTTCTCTCTTCAAAAGTTGTTTTACTTCAGGAAAAAAAAACATGTATGGGAGAAATATGTTTGGACGTCTACTTTTAAAAAGAGTAAAAGTCATAAAAAAAAGTTAAAAATCTTTTTTTTAAAATGAAAATTTTAGCTTCTAAAAATAACATAAGTTAAAACACAAATATTTTTCAAAAACTAAATATTTTTTAAAAATCTAAATAACTTTAACTTTTATAAAAAGTACTTCTAAAATAAATAAAATATAAAAATATTTTTTTTGAAAACTCATCCAAACAATCATTTATTCTCATAGAAGTGAAACAGAGCACTTTTATTATTATTGTGAATTTAAATTGGAATCAAGGAATGGGAACACCCATTTATCAAGTATATATTATTTTATTTTTTAAAAATTCCTGATATGAATTAAGAGAAATCAAATAAAGGAAATTCAAGAAAAAACAAAGTCAGGTATTGGATGAAGGAAATTCCTAAGATAGAAATTAGGGAACAAATTAGGGAGAAAGTCAAGAAGAATATCAGTCCGGATTAGTCCCATAGTCGGCTCAAAGAGTCGAAGCTCGTGGGGATACCGGAGGGAGCCAACTCGCACTCAAGAGGCAATCACGCCTAATTTAGGCGTCACTCGTCAGGTGTTGACATGTGTCATATTTTTTTTCAAAAAAATATAATTTAATCATAAAACTTCTGAAGGCCATAATTTTTTACTCGGGTATCCAAATAGGGTAATTCTTTTTTTGATTCCACATAAATTTTCGAGATCGACGCAATAACATCTTATTTGACATATTTTATTTCTCACAAACATAATTTAAATTTAAATCAGGTAATCCTTCTTCCTTAGAGATTTAGAATATTTATTTAATTATTTCCTTTATTAATACAGATTTTTCAAATTGATTTTTGAGTTTAAATCACAAATCAAATCTTTATTTTGTTTTCCTTATTAATAATAATTTTTATTTTTTAATTTAAATCACACATCAAATCTTGATTTATTTTTTATATTAAATCACAAACCCAAAACACAGAGGCTTCTGAGTTTAAAAATGTGACACGTGTCAACACCTGACACGTCACCAATGACGTCTAAATTGGGTTTCAATCAAGAGGCAATCACGCCTAATTTAGGTAATTTTATTTTTGAAAAAAATTCATAAGCCATAATTAATTTCAGACCATAAATAATAACTTAGAAGCTTATAGCATTAATCATTAATTTTAAAAATAATATTCTTCTTCCTTAGAGATTTAGAATATTTATTTAATTATTTCCTTTATTTCTACAGATTTTTCAAAATGATTTTTTAGTTTAAGTCACAAATCAAATCTTTATTTTGTTTTCCTTATTAATAATAATTTTAATTTTAATTTTTAATTTAAATCACAAACCAAATTTTTGTTATAATAAAAAAATATTATTAAAAAAAAATTAAATCACAAATCAAAATTTTATTTATTTATTTATATTAAATCACAAATCCAGAACTCAGAGGCTTCCGGGTTTAACGTTTCTTATAATATTATTCTTGCAAATTTAAATTGTGTTTGTGAGAAATAAAATATGTCAAATGAGATCTCATTGCGTAGATCTCGAAAAGTTATGAGGAATTAAAAAAAAATTACCTGATTTGGATACCCGAGTCAAAAGTTACGGCCTTCAGAAGTTTTATGATTAAATTTTTATTTTTTTGGAAAAAAAATATGATTGCCTCTTGAGTGACACCCAATTTAGGCGTCTTGAGTGACGCCCAAATTGGTCGTTATATTGTACAATAAATATATAATTATTTCCAAAACTGTAATATAATTATTTATTAAAAAACATGGACTTAATTTTTTTGGCTAATCCCGTCAAAGCATTTGACGTATTAGGTCTTGAAGTTTGATAACTAATCATGTCTAATTTGTTGTCCTGCACAAGTTTGATAATCAGGTCTTGCTTGGGTTTTTTCTTAAAAAAAAAAAAAAAGCTAAAAACAAATTAAGTGATAGGACCATGTTTAAATAATGAGTTTGATGTTTGTCATTTTAAATGACATAAGTTATATTATTTTAGGAGAGATATAGAGATAAGAAATGAAAATCATGGGAGAGAAAGTGAGTGATTTTTTTAATTTAAATTTTAAATAAAAAATAATTTCTTGTGTGAATCTCTCTATTAAAATGATGTAACATCTAGAGCGCTGACGAGGGCAGGGAGTAATCGCCGGTGCAAAGGGGCACGGACAAGGAGCGGCTCCTGACAGGCTTCCAGCGTGGGGTTATATGCATGAATGAATCGAATCGACACCCGAAAGAGAAGAATTCCAAAGACTGTGCAGGTATGAGACTGCACAGTTTGAGAATAGCTTATAAGAATCAATTGGTACTACCTATACTAACAAGATGCATCTGCTTTTCGGTAGCCCGGATCGGAAGAACTCCACAGTTAGGTGTGCTTGACTAGGAGCAATTATGGGATGAGTGACCTCCTAGGAAGCTTTCCCGGGAAGTGTGCGAGTGAGGAAAAAGCACACTGAAAAGTCTCGTGTTAGTATGTGGGGATAGTCATTGATTCTTGAAGCGACCGGGCGTTACAAATGACAAACACTTTCCACTTAAATAATATGGTGTTGAATTTAACTTGCTTTCTACTATGATAGGCACATTTTATGTATCTAATTGTATTTAAAAAGTTATAATTTATTCTAAATTATTTGTCACTTTAAAAAAAAAAAATTATTTTCTTAGCTCTACTTTATTTTTTTATTTCTACTTATTGGAATAAGAATGATTTAATAGAGTGAAGGTGTAATATAATCAAATAAACTTATATTTTCATTAAATCGTAAAGAATTTAATGAATTATTTAATTTTTGTACAAATCTTTAAACAATGATTATTTTAAAACTAAAAGAATTTGTGCTTTTAAATTTTGTATTATGTACTTTTATATTTTGAAACAAAACTTTATCGTATTGTGTACTTTTAAACGTGTGAGTAAGGATATAAGGATTAATCGTGATCAGGATGAGAGAGAACCTGATCATATAAATGCTCAACAATTTCTTGAGGTATCCATTTCTCCCCTTTTTAACGGTTTTATTGGATGATTCTTTCTCTCTACATTTTCATTTTCCTAACTCATGGGGTTGGGTTTGCTAGAACTAATCTGACTTATAACTTATTACCCCAAAGTTATTGCTGATTATTTAGGACGAAAAGGTTGTTTTCTGTTAGTTGAGTGTAATGCAGTTTTCTCAATCAACCTAGTTAGTTTGAGTATAAGAAGGAATTGGAGTGAATGTAAACTTATTTACATAACAGAATATAATTTTGTGACTGAGTAGGTTCCTTTTTTATTTTTTATTTTTATTTTTTAAGTTAACTTCTAACAGAACCTGAGCTGGCACGAAACAAACTCTTAACAGTTCAGAAACTAGACAAAACACAGAGTTGTCTTTTGCAGTATATATAGAAAGGATACTGATGCAGAGTAAATCATATGCGTTTACTCTATTATAGGCATTACATTTAAGAGAATAAACTTTAATTTAATATATAAGAATGTATTCTACTTTTTTGCCCCTTTCTTTCATTCCCTATTTAGTACAGACGTCTTGTAATTCTTGATTTGTTTTTAAGATGGAAATTGTTATAGGATTCTTTGATGGACAACGATTAAAGTGCTCAAGTATTATCTGAATGTCACATTTTGTAAATTTTTGTTCATGTTACCTAACTCGTTACAACACCTGGTGAGTTAGGCGTTGTCACATTTAGAGGGCGAACATTATATAGAATAAAAAATAATAATATTGTAAAGACTCATGTGTGATTTTTGTCAATATAAAATAATTGGCAAGGAGATCGTTGCAGGTCTTGACTGAAGGTTTTGGGTTGGCTTCGTTTCTACTATAACATGTATAGTCAAGCATGAGAAAGTTAAGGAGAAGTTGAACTGATGACTACCAAGCTTTCTTGAAGTGCCTGGAGTGTTTGGAAAATATTGATGGGTTCCTTGCTGGTGTCATGAGTAAAAAGTCACTAAGATCATCAAAGTTGGAGGACAAAGACAAAGACAAAGAGCAGAAGCGTGAGATGGATGGAGCTAAAGAGAAGGAAAGATACAGGGAGAAGGAGTACATGGGAAAATCCATTCAAGAACTTGACCTCAGTGACTGTAAACGTTGCACTCCCAGCTACCGGCTTCTACCTGCTGATTATCCAATTCCTACAGCTAGTCATAGATCTGAGCTTGGTGCTCAAGTATTGAATGATCACTGGGTATCTGTGAGTTCAGGAAGTGAGGATTACTCTTCCGAACATATGTGCAGGAATCAGTACGAAGAGAGCTTGTTCAGATGTGAAGATGACAGATTTGCAAACTCAAAAATTGAGTTTTTTGATCTATCTACAAATGTTATTATTTGTTTGTTTTATAAATCAATATGTAAAAAGTTCGAGTAATAAGGGACTCGATTATATTTATTTGAGTAAGTTCACTCGACTCAACTCGAAATAATTGAAATTCAATGTATTTTTTAAATACTAAGAGTTTCTGGAAGAAAAAAAGTTGCGGGTTTTTTTCTACCAATTGGGGCCCTCCCTTCACCACCCCTTTGTTTTATAAAGAACAATGGACTATCAAGCCTCTCAGTTGGGGCGGTTATATTTATTATATTTTAGACGTACCACCCTTACTATCTAATTATTTATCAAAGTCGAAATCAGCAATAGTTTTTTTTTTCTTTCTATTTTTTTATTATTGATTTCAAATTGATATAACAATAACCAATCAAATAATAAGAGTGATAAGTCTAAAATAATAATAAATATAACTTTCTCCGCTTCTCAATTCGCTATAACCTTTTTTTCTCCATCCTAACCAAGTTAGTACTCTCAATTTGCCGTTGATTTTAGAGTACATAAAACATCTGGTGTGATTATGCACGTCAAAATTTTGTTCCGGCACACGCTATGCCATTTGTTTGATATGCCCTCGGTTACAATACTATTCTTAAGAAGTAAATTATTTTGAGATGATCAACATTATATTCATTTCGCTAATTACCATTTTCAAATAAAATACTTACATATTCATCATAGTTTAATGAGGCTACTATCCTCCAAAGGTCGCCCAAAACTTTTTACCTCAATAATAATAATAATTTTACAGTTGAATATAATATTTTCAATTATATGTTTTGGATTGAGAGTATGAATCGATGATAGAAATATGAATTATTTAAAATAAATAAAAATATATCGCTAAGCATATTTTTGAAAAAATGATAATTAATTAAAAATATCATGATTCATGAAGAAGTAATTATAAGGTCTAAACAGTAACTTCAGTCATCATAACCACAACTAACAAATATATACAGATTATAATTTATACATAATCGATACATTATTTTGCCGTGTGAAATTTTCCAAGCTCAATACTGTTAACACACAAATTGCAAGTTCTTCCTCACACATAACTTCCATGTAGGGATTTAAATGGATCAAATGGTCTATTAAGTGTTTATAATTCGGTCTAAGTAGGTTAGGTTTGACCTAGCTAATATATTTAGTAAAATAAAATAGGCTTGGACCTCAAAAAAAACTTGTTTAGAAAACATTTCCTTTTACAAATATTGACCTATACGTCAGTATATCGTATTATTTAATTTAATTCAAATAAAATAAATTGCTGATTTTGGCCTGGCCATGAGAATTTCTAAGGGTAATATGTTAAACCTGTTTGGATGATCTTCTTTTTTTGTTATCCTATGGTATATATATGTGCTAACTTCTATGAATAGAATCCTTACACAACCTTCCTTGTGTAAAATTCCATCCTAGTCATTCTGTTAATAAAAAATGTCTAGGCAAGTTTGAAGAAGTTCATCATGATGAGCTTTCAACTGAATTGTACTTTACTAATGTTACCCTGTACATAGGAGTAAAAATTGGAGAGTTCAAATGGTCATCTCCCTTAAGTTTACTATGTTCAGTATTCAATTAAATTTGCTAGCGGTCTAAGAATAAGAGGTCCTAGAGAAAATGCTTATAATAGTTTGAAGCTAACCATTCATACTCTAAGGTCACTTTGTTTAATTTTTAAGCATTTAAAAATATCAGTAATTCAATTGACATATATATAAATACACACACATAAGTAAAAGATACATACATGCATACATGAGTAATTTATGCATAGCCTCATTGTCTAGAAATTTGCATTGCAGGTCAGAACTTGACGGGTTTGGCTTTTGTAGCGTGCTTTATCTCTGAAATAATTAAAATTAGAAATTTCCAAGTTTTGTTGAAAAGTATCTTTGCCGTTCACATGAATTCTGGCAAAAATTAGAAGGATTGCCTTGTTTTGGTTGGGATAACAGTGGTGGGAATCTGTTAATTCTCACATACTTTTGTTAGTTTTTATTATGTGTTCTTCTATGTGGTTGAGGCTCTCTTTTCTCCCTAATGTTTTTAAACAGGAAATAAAATGACAGTACTTTTAAGTTTTAAGAACTGTTCGATTGTTTGCATGTTAAATTAATATTATGTGGTTCAATTTCAGGACATCCATGGATATCTTTCTACACAGAACGTACATTGAAGATCCTGCCCGTTGAATCAAAGTTGAAGCACCAAAATGGAGCTGCTTGCCACAACTTTGTTGCTGCACCTGAACCTAGGTTAGGAAGAAACAGGATGGATAATGGGTTCCTCAATGAGGTTTCAAGCCTTTCTTCATCATCTGAAAGTTGCAATTCAGAATATCATGATGTTTGTGTGTGGATTGATGCACTTGCCAATGCAATTTCACATGTAAGGATATCTGAACCAAAGAAGAGCAAGTTGTGGGCAGTTCCAATTCATC
>NW_026897736.1:0-37591 GCF_033153095.1 Gastrolobium bilobum | reverse complement strand
GGAGCTAGTGTGGATATTACAAAATGTAAAAAATTTGCTGAAGTTTTGAATGATTGCAAAGTGATTGATTTGGGTGGGACTGGTAATTTTTTCACTTAGCAGGGTCCAAAGTGGGGACATTTGGACCATATCTTCAAAAGGTTGGACAAAATATGTGCTAATGAAGTTTGGAGGTTGAAATTCGCGGATGCAAGTGTACGAGTGCTTCCAAGGGTTCAATATGATCACAGTCCTTTACAAGTTGAGTTCAATGGGAATCGTATCTCTTTGGGGACACGTCCTTTCAGATTTGTAGCTGCATGGCAGCAACATCCTCAGTTTAATTTGTTCCTGGATGAGTACTGGAGTAAGAGTGAAACGTGTAGTAACATGCTTACAAGGTTGGTACCTCATCCGAAACAATGGAATATCAACGTCTTTGGGAACATCTAGAAGAGGAAGAAGGCCATTCTTAATTCGATAGATTATGTCCAGCAGCAAAGGACAATAAAGGAGTCTTATTACCTTACTGCGAAGGAAAATAGATTACAAGGTGAGTTAACAAACATTCTAGAGCAAGAGGAATTATTGTGGTTCCAAAAAATCCGGTGAAAGATGGATTATTGATGGTGATAGGAACACAAAATTCTACCATTTGAAGCATGGTCAACTCACCTTTGGTCTGCAATAGCTCCTATTATGCCCTTGAAATTCATGCCACCAGCACCTTCAGGATAAGCTGCTGCATTTCCTAATACAAATTTAAGCATGGTCATAAAACAAATGAGAGGAACAAACTTAAGCATGCTTTCCATGATAGCAAATTACCTGACTAGGTGCTCATCATCCGTAACCTTTTATAGGCACAATAACGTATTCTTAACAAATTAAATAATTTTCGAGTCAATAGGAATGCTTTTATTTATTTATTCTATTGATCTGTAGTCAAATTCCAAATTTCTAAACTGGAAGAACCTTTCAGGTAATGAGGGCCAAGTGGCAAGTGGCAGTGAAGAGAGACATAAAAAAAAGAAAACATAGGATGCAACATTATAATATGTACTAATTACTAAGTATAAACTCTGCTCCTTTTCAACACCATTTTGGTGGGTTTTGACCCTTTTGACCCTAATTAAATAATTAATAACCAATTTGCCCCTCCCCCAGAACTATCCACCATCCTGCCCCCATTTAGTCGATTAAGTTGCACTTTTAATCGACTAAATGGGCTAAACTCGGAAATTATGAAACGCGAATTTTAGTCGACTAAAAACTCACCTTAATCGACTAAATTGTTTGCACTTTTAGTCGACTAAGCACATTATTTAGTCGACTAAAGATCGCGAAAAACCCTATATCCAGACCTCTCTTGGGCTCATTTTCAAAATATTCGAAATCAAAACTTCTCTCTTGGTCTCTTTCTTTTGTTTGTCAGCTGGGAACCTTCCAATCACCCTTCCATTTCATCCCACCACCTCTAAGACATAGTAATTGTGAAATCATTGTCATTTTCCTTTATTTCTCAATTGTTTCCCCCAAATCCGAACCCTAACCCCTAAAATCTGATTCCTACCCCCAAAATTCGTGTGAAAGATGAGCTCAAGTCCAAACATGTATGTTACCATGATTTACTATGATGGAAAGCATTATGAAGGCCCCAACGGTGTTCAATTTGAAGGAAAATTGAAAATGTTGAAAATCAAACGGGGCACTACGTACAATGAGCTGAAGGGGAGGATTGACCAAAAATTGGGGCTACACGGCAGCCATGGCGTTCAACGGATGATCGCCAGGGTAGAGTCTACAGTTGGTAAGGATGCTATATTCTACATTGGTAATGATATATGTGACGATGAAGATGTGGATTGTGTCATAGATGCAATTGTGGACCGAAAATTTCAAAACTTTATTGAGATATATGTTGAAATAGACTGTGGTCAATCTTCATCTGCACCTGTGCATGGAAGAAGTCAAAGTCAAGAAGACAGAGTGGTCGGTTTATCTGCACCTGCACCTGTCTTAAGTCAGATACCACTGAGGGAAATAGACGAGGATGAGGATGGGCATGACAAGGATATGGACAGTGAAGACGATGGTGAACCCGAGAGTGTTATTCCGCTGGGTGACACCTTAGATACGGACGTATAGGGGAATTTTGACGCTGATACTAGTTCAGGAAACTTGAGTTCCCAGGTTATGCCACCGCTCCGTGTTGACCCTGTTAGCAGTGGTAAGATTGTAATATAAAGTTTTAATTTTGCATATATATATTTGTGTTTTCTTTCGTACTGACGGATAAGTTTAAATTTGGACGTAGGGTATGAGATTGAGCCATTTTGGAACGACAACCCACACTATTCGTGCATTAATTGGGCTCACCCTAATGATGAGACGGAGATATTGTATGGCGACGATGACATCCACAGTGGCTGGCATTTAGGAGATCCATTATATTTGTACCAGGAGTTTCGAACTAAATCTGAAATGCAACATGCTGTCAAATTATATTGTATGAAGTCTCATCGTACTGCTGTGGTGGCAAAAAGTGATGACCATAGATTTGTGATGAAGTGTCGACACCATAATGATGGTTGTCCCTGGTACGTGCGGGCTATGTTGCCCAAGAATGGAAATAGTTGGGTTGTTAGTAAGTGGGGTAAAAAACACACCTGCCTAAACCAAGGCCTTACTCGGGACCATAGACAGCTGGATTCTGATGTAATCTGTGCAGCCATTTTAAGTATGTATTACATTCATTTTTGTTTATGGTTTAATTTTTCGGTATATTTATTGATTGTGTTGACTTCGAATTTTGTATAGGTATGTTAAAAGAAGATCCATCCACGAAACCAGTTCTTATTCAGGAGAGGGTACAAAGTTTGTATGGATACAACATATCTTATAGGAAGGCTTGGAAGGCTAAAATGAAGGCCATTGTGAAGTTGTTTGGCGACTGGGAAAAATCATATGCCATCTTACCTGGTTGGCTGAACTACATGACACAGATAAATCCTGGTTCTGTGTTCAAGATTGATACGGATCAGTGTTGTGACGAACGACGAGTCTACACTGATAAGGCTGTCTTTCACAGGGTATTTTGGACTTTTCACCAGTGCATTGAGGCTTTCAAATATTGTAAACCCATAATCCAAATTGATGGCACGCACCTGTACGGGAAATACAAAGGTACCCTCTTGATTGCTACGTCACAGGATGGTGATGGATTCATTCTGCCTATTGCATTTGCCATTGTTCCACCGGGTGAGAGATTGGATGATTGGTTGTGGTTTCTTAGCCAGATGCGTTTCCATGTCACACGTAGGCATGGTATCTGTCTAATATCCGATCGTCACCCCAGCATCATCAGGGCTGTGAAGGATCATGCCGGTTGGCAGCCTCCATTTGCGTATCACGTGTTTTGTCTTCGTCACATTGGAAGCAACTTCAACACTAAGTTTAGGGACGTGGAACTGAAGAAAACGCTGATGAAACTAGGTAACCTATTTACATGAATGTGTACATGTTGTATGTAATGTTGTTTATGTATAACTCATTGCAATTTGGGTTCATTTTTTGCAGGTTACATGTGTTCGAAGATTCACTTTGATTTAAGATTTCAAGAATTTGTCGACAGTAACCCACAAGTAGCCTCATGGATAGATCAGATTCCCAAAGAGAAATGGTGTAGGTCTTATGATGAGGAGGGCCGAAGGTTTGGTCATATGACGACAAACCTATCTGAGTGTATCAATAAGGTCCTACGGGGTGCACGTAATTTGCCAGTAACGGCATTGGTCAAGATGACGCAAAGTAGACTTGTTGAGTATTTTGTGAAGAGGCGTGAAAAGATCCAAAAAGTAAAGGACAAAGGCTGGAGAATTGCAAAAAAGGTTGAGGACTTCTTACAAAAGAATGATCAGTTAACTGTCAGTCTCCGTGTCCGTGTTTTTGATAGAGACTTGCAGTTGTTTGAAGTTGAGGATGCCTACAATCAATCTACGCATGATGCCGGCGACATTATGAGGGTTGACTTGCTAAATCGTAAATGTCAATGTGGACGGTTCACAGCTAGACGATTTCCTTGCAGTCATGTGCTAGCGGTGTGCAAGGTTGAAAAATTGAACCACTATGACTATGTCGATCCTGTGTTCTCAATTACACAAATTGAGAAGGTCTATGCTGCACATTGGTTTCCAATGGGTAATGAGTTGTTGATCCCAGAAATAGATGGTCCAACATTAATCCCAAATGCATCTTTGGTTCGTGCACAAGGAAGACCGAAGTCTTCAAGGATACAGAATGAAATGGATTGGGTTGAGTCCCAACCCACAAGCAGTCAAACTAGATGCAGCACCTGCAAGCAAATTGGTCACAATAAACGTACATGTCCTATGAGGATTAATCCTAGCTGAAGCAATGTTGTGCATGTATTTAAGGTCTTTTGTAAGAGTTCATGTAATTTTTGTAAGACATTGTGATGTTACTTTGTGTTACTGTTTAACTCATTATGTAATTTGACATTTCATTTCTAAGTCCATTATCTAACATTGGTCCATATTGATAGATTGAAACTCATAACTAATACTAATATTACCAAAAAAATGAAATCACCAAGTTTCGGGGAGCGTAAACAAACGGTTTGGGGTAATACGTACCCAATCGCATACGAATCCTGTACAATACTATTTTGTACCTGAAAGTGTGTTCCCCAAGTCATTATATGCGTGTACATTGATATTCGATCGGTTCCGTGCCAAAAAAAAACGTGCAAAACAGAATGGGGTGTCAAAACCAGTTATTTAGTCGAGCAACCCGTACTGGTTTAGTCGACTACACAGTTTAGTCGACTAAACCAGTACGGGTTGCTCGACTAAATAACTGGTTTTGACACCCCATTCTGTTTTGCACGATTTTTTTTGGCACGGAACCGATCGAATATCAATGTACACGCATATAATGACTTGGGGAACACACTTTCAGGTACAAAATAGTATTGTACAGGTTATAAACCACGAATGTACATGTACTGCATAAATGCTCCAAGTTAGGGTATCCGAAACTTGTGTTCTTATTTTAACTCTGTTAAGGTCACCTGTTCTGAATTTCATTGGACATTTTAGACCCGTTGGACTGTGATTAGACACAAATTGAAAACATGAAGGTAAAAGATATTTGTTCCTTCATTTGGTAAACAAGAAAACAACAATAATTACGTAAACGGTTCACAACATGATGGGAACATCAAATAGTTCATTTCATAACCATAATATTACATAAGCTACAAATGTCAAATAGGAAGACCGAAGTCAATTACATAACAACATACACTAGAAACGTAAAATAGAAACATAAACCCTAAATCTAATCCTCATCCTCCTCGGACGCCGTCTCCTCGTCATCCTCATCTGACACATCAGCCCCCTGCCCTGCAACATCCTCAATCTGCTGTCCTCGTCCAAGCTCTAGACGAGCAAGCCTATCTTCAACACCCTTGAACCGTCCCTGTATATGTCTAAATCTTTCATTTCCCTTGTGCACGTGACTCTTCCTCCATTTTTTGCGTTTCACCGCCATTTTTCCTATTTTCTTCAGCGTGGCGTTTATGCCCTTCATGACATCACGTAATGAAAACCCACCCTCAGGCTCAGCTATCTCCTGCTGGTCACCCTCATCATCATCGTCATCATCATCCTCCACCTCGAGGTCAACCATGTCTACAACTGGAGCAACATCAGGAACCTCAACATCAGCCACACCTGTGAACTGCCACACTCCTGTTTGGGGGTTCTTTGTCATCTTGCACTGCTCCAGTAGACGTTTTCCAAACTTATGATTATACCCTGTGGTCTTCTTCAAGGTCACATTACCCATGGGAACATCAAAATGCTCCAATATCCTCTGAACAAGACAAGCAAATGGAAGTGCACCCTTGTGTTTGGCCTTATACATCATCCAACACACGTAGTGCCTCCAGTTCACCGAAGTACCATGTCGAATAGCCCACATGATGGGAATGTCATGCTCCAACACCCTGGAATGATTGAACGCTCGCGAAAACAAAATGTGGGTGATGACATAGTGTAGTATGCGGGACTCCACAGTAAGCAACCCCACCGTATAGGCAATGTGTTGCCCACGGACTCTCCTCTGCTCCTGCACGGCATCACCGCGTGTATATCCTGGAAGTATGGTCCCGCTGTCTGCGTCATATTCCACAGTCTGTGCAGAATCAAAGTCATACCCCAGTAACTCCAACCATACCAGAGCCGTCATGATGATGTCCACCCCGCAGACCCTAGACCTCAGCTCACCGTGATGGTAGCTGAGATTATGGTAGAAGGCCTGTACATGCAGCTCAGAATATAAACACGACAGTTCAGCCAAGGTCCTAAGATGTGATTCCTCCAACCACCTCACAATGTTAAAACCTTCTTGTTCAAAAAAGGATGTATCAAGTGATTTGGCCCCACAAATCGGTCGGTTAACAAAGTCACGGACAAAAGATTCATGAACCACGGGTCATTCTCGAACAAGTATCCGAATGGGAGGTCCACAGCAGCGGGGTCTTCCTCTTGTGGCCTTGACGAAGACGGACGGTCTTGTCGTAGCTTTTGTCGTCTCTCATTTCCAGTGCTAGACGATCTTCTATGGCCAGCCATGGGAACAACTGTACCTACAATGCAAGTGGAAAAAAAAATCAATGAACAATAACAATATCAAAAAATTTAAAATTCAATATAAAAAACAAAACCTAACCCTAAAACAGAAACAGAAACCCTAACCCTCAACCCTAAACCCTAACCCTAACCCTAACCCTTACCCTAAACCCTAAAACAGAACACAAAAACCCATTCCTAACCCTAAACACTACAACCCAAACAAAACAGCAACGTAAACCCTAACCCTAACCCTAACCCTAACCCTAACATAACCCTAACCCTAAGCCTAAGGCACCACATCAACCTTAACCCTCACCCTCACAACAAACTTAGCACCCTACCCCTAACCTAAATCCACAAAACCGCAAACATAAATCAAATGCATGAAGAAAACCAAAAAAAAAACTAAACTTAAAACCAAATGCAAGTCAGAATACGTTACCTAAATGTCGATTTCGCAAGTGTAAACCAAGGAAGCTTCAATCGCACCTTCAAGGGTTGAGATTCGGACTTGGTTGGAGAGAGGGGACAGAATGCAGCCTTTTAGTCGATTAGGGTTTGAAAATAACCCCCTTTGCGAAATGGGGGGGTTTTTTAAAAACCTGATCTGCGACATTTAGTCGACTAAATAATGTGTTTAGTCGACTAAAAGTGCAAACAATTTAGTCGATTAAGGTGAGTTTTTAGTCGACTAAAATTCGCGTTTCATAATTTCTGAGTTTAGCCCATTTAGTCGATTAAAAGTGCAACTTAATCGACTAAATGGGGGCAGGATGGTGGATAGTTCTGGGGGAGGGGCAAATTGGTTATTAATTATTTAATTAGGGGCAAAAGGGTCAAAAACCCCCATTTTGGTTCTTCATAGCTTAATAAATAACTATATTTGTAAAACTATTTATTTTTATTTTTTTTAAAAATAAGGGTTTCTATCGTGAAAAGAAAAAACTATTTATCGTAGTAGTTATGTGTGCTTGAATTTCGTTGTAAATAACACATGCATCAGCGAGTAGTTTTCTTGCATTCCTGACCAAAGATTTGCTACTTTGGGAATATTCCCTTTTCTTTGGTTGCAAAACCATTGCAGCGTGGAAAAAGCATTTACTAAGAACATGTTTAGAGATTATTTAATAAAAGCCTTTATATTATGGTTATGACACAAGTTTTGAAAATAGTATGCATTTTTATCATATATATATATATATATATATATATATATATATATATATATATATATATATATAGGGTCAGGATTATTTTACACCAGTGTAAGTTACACTCTCAATCTAGTCCGTTGATCCCACTTAAATTTAAGGGCTCAAATTTTTTAGTAATGTGAGCCATTGGATACAAGTGGATCAAAGATCAAGATTGAGTGTAAGACTTCTAACTCTTATACCGGTGTAAGAATATCATGCATCATATATATATATGTGTGTGTATGTGTGTGTGTGGACTCATGTTAAACGAGATGTGTAACGCCCAGCAACTTACAAGAATCCATTTATAAACTTTTTTTTTTTTACAAACTTACAAATTACACTATGTGTTACCGGTAGAGTTGTTAACGGGCCGAGCCGATCCGATCCGAACTTTGGTATTAAAAGGCTAAGCCTGTACTAAAATATGTCAATCTGACCAAGTCTGTTACCTGGTATAAATATAACAATCGGCCTGTAGCCTGACTTATTTACAAAAAAAAAAGTCTGGTTTAACCTGTTAGCCTATTAAAAAAAAAAAAATAAGACAACAAAAGTTTATCCAAACAGAATATACAATCAACAATACTAGTAATTTCATAAATATTCATAAATTCAATATATATCCAAACAGCATAATATAGAACAAAATCTATATTTAACTAATAAAATGGGGAGAAATAGATTGAAGAGAAAAAGAGGACTATTACAAGTAGTATAAAAAATATAAAATAATTTACAAAAAAAAAATATATATATATAAAAAAAAATATAAAATAATATACTAGGCCAGCCTGAGAGACTCGAAGGCCGAGCTTTAGAATTAGAGCCTGAAACCTTTTTATTAAACGAGCTTTTATACAAGTTCAAGCCTGGTACCAACAATAAATTTTAGACATGTAAGCTCAGGCCTTAACGAGCCGAGTTAAAAACTCCTGAAAGGCCCCTGGTTCGTTTAACACACCTAGTGACCGATAATATTCTACTCAAGAGTATATTACTATAGTGTAGTTTATAAACAAAAAGTTTATAAATATAATATTCTCCTATCACAAATATATTAAATACATGTCTTGAATCTACCTAACTAAATTTTCTTTTTACTGGATGTATAGTTAACTACTATAGTTTCATACAAAAAATGTTAGTTGCTTCAATTCTAAGAAAGAAGTTTTAATATATTAATAAAAAAATTAATATTTTCTATATTGTAGGAGGTAAATATTAAATTCATTAAAAAAACGAATGAAGGGCCTGAAGCACGCCTGAAAAGTTTGTTCAAATCATTGATAAATATTTCAGTTTTGACCATTGCAGTTTCCATCACTCACTCGTATTACGCAATAGATGTTCTGTGTTTTTTAAAGAATGTATTTTCTGTACTAGGTTTGAATTAATTATGTAATAAAAAACTCTTTTTTCTTTTTTCTTTTTATCCCAATTCCTCCTCTCCTTTGAACCATAAAGAATGGCTCAAACATTATGTAACTAACTTTACGGGAGAGCATTTGTGGGAAAACGTCAAACGAGGATTAATATATAACAAAAGGTTATGGAAAGAGCTCGTACGATCAAAATTTTCCCTTTTACCAATATATATACCCAAATTGAATGAGGGCTTTTTGTGACAATTTAAATAAGAGTATTTTGTAATATACTAATATAGAAATCTCAATAATTTCATATTTCGCGATGTGAGTTATTATTGTTGGGTTAAGGATCTTAGCTCGAAACAATTCCTATTTGCAAAAGCAAAGTAAACCTATCGCAAAGATAAAAAAGTAAAATAGAAGAAAAACTAATAGAGAACATAAACAATTTTAATGTGAAAAACCCTATTAATGTGAGGAATAAAAATCACGAAACCTATTGATCCAAAAAAGCTTCCACTATGAAAGTAAGATTACAAAGATTATCTTTTTAGTGCAAGACAATAAATAGGTTTACACACAAATACTTCACCCACTAAGGATGAATTACAACAATTTTATCTCTCACTTGGAAGATTTCTCTCTCACCTATGTGGTGGAACTCTATTTCTTTCTTCTAAGAGCAACTCTATCAAATGTTTGATTGATAGTTCAAAGCTTCTCTTTATTCATTATTTATATATGAATTTTGGTACAATTTTTCAAAGCCTAATTGATTAGGGAAAAAATGAGGTGTAAAACTTTTGATCAAAGTTGTCTTAACCATGTGCACACCTAGAGCCATGTGTAGCCTACCTTTTTTAAAAAAAATATTTCAATTAGTTCATCGCTTCACGATTAGTTTGACTTGAGGCGGATTCTGAAGTTAAGACTTTAAACCTCTCCTAAAGATGGTGCAGAGGAGGAATCACGTTGTTATATTAATATCTTAAGTGACACCTATAGGAATCATGTTGTTATATTTCTCCATTGCTTACTCAGCTTATTAACTCCCAATTCCTTCCTCCCTCATGTAAAACCCAGATTAATTACTTGACTAATTTGTTTTGTAATTAATAGCAAAAGGGTTGGAAATTTCTATATGTGGACTATGGAGAAAAGACTTTCAAGTTTCAAGAAAGTGGGAGGACTTTCCCACTCAAAGAATTTGAGAAAAAAAAAAGTAAAATAAAAGAACCTGGAATCACACACCAGAATTATTCCAAAATTATACTCTCTACTCGAGTGATTTTGCGTGTTTATAGCATGCACCTTTAAGATATGTAAATACTTCTGTTCTTTAGAACAAGTCAGTTCAGCATAAATAAAACATTAACTATTTTTTTTTGGTAATTAAAAGATTAACTATTTAATTTAGTCATTTGGTTTCCATTTCGCAATTTTTTTTTTAATTTCCCTGTTAACAAGCATACAATATATTAAAATAAGATACCATGCATTATTATCTTTAAAATAATTAACTACCATAAGACTTGATCTTTTATCTTTGTTAAGTTTCGCTAGTCATAAATAATTTGTTAACATATATCGTAGTTAGTTTGTAAATTGTTAGCAATTCATAAGAAATTGTTAAGCTAACGAACACAAGTTAGCTCTTCTAATTTTATATAGATATATATTTGTTGGGGTTTAAGTCTTAGTAAAAAAATACTATGACGAAGGTTATATAAATTAAGTGACAAATTATAATAATTTCACACCACATCTTAATTCAAAATTATAAAATTATATTTTTAATATTAGTTAAATTAAGGGATTTAGTGACATGAAAATGAACTTTACACAGTAGGTTGAGAAACTACTAAATTGATGTTCAAGTTAACAGAAAGTTAGCATTTTTAACTTAAACTAAAATTGAGGGTGCTAAGTAATAAAAAATGCTTTTGCAGTTATGTGTAATAGTGAAAGTACATGAAAGATATATGGGTTTGATATTTGTCACTTTAAATGATATGAGTTATGTCATTTTAGGAGAGAGATAGACACAAGAAATGAAAATCATGAGGGAAAGAGTGGATGGTATTTTTTTTAATTTAAATTTTAAATAAAAAAATTATTTTGTGTCTATCTCTCTCTTAAAATAACATAACTTCATGTCATTTAAAATAACATAACTTCAAGAACTAAAGTAAATTAATAAATTTCACTTCTAAAAAAATACGGAGAACAAACGAGGAGAGAACGAACGAGGAGAGGATGAACGCTCAACAGAAGAAGATGATCAACTGCGGAGGAGCACGAAGAAATAAAAAAGCGGTGAGGGCAAGTTCAGTTCTGATGAGATAAGGAGCCGAAGAGAGGAGGATTGGATGGAAAAAATAACTTCTTTTAGGGAAGCATTGTTAAGACATAATGGAGAGTTTGAAACAGAAGAGAATATGGAGGAGAATCAAAACGGGGAAGAAGAAGATTCCGAGATCATATATGAATTAGATCCGGATGGACGTACCAACTTCAAATTATCGGAGGAACTGAAAGAAAGAATACAGAAACCCTGGTGGAAAACTTTAATAGTTAAGTTGCTGGGGAAAAAAAGTCTCATTGAATTTCATGCGAAGAAGGTTGGAGGGCTTATGGGCTAGAGAAGGAAGAATCCGTGTCACGGACTTGGAGAATGATTATTTTCTTGCCAGGTTTGAGAGGAATGAGGACCTGGAGTTCGCTTGGTCTGAGGGGCCATGGAGTATTCTGAATCACTATTTAGCAGTTCGTTCGTGGTCTCCAAACTTTCAACCACACATGGCTAATATTAACAAGATAGCAGCATAGGTGAGGTTACCTGATATTCCAGTGGAATATTTTTCATCAAATGTGTTCAAAGCAATTGGTAATTGGTTGGGAAAGTTCATTAAGATTGACAATACCACAACTAGTATTGAGAAAGGTCATTTTGCACGTCTTTGTGTGGAACTTGATCTTAGTCAACCCCTTCATGGAGAGTATAAATTGTAGGGGCAAGTTAAGAAGGTGGAGTATGAAGGATTATATCTGGTATGCTTTGAATGTGGCACTTATGGTCACAAAACGGACTCTTGTCCTGTCTCGAGAGCTAGGAAAACTTTGGCTTCAAATACACTGAATAATCTGGGAGATCAACAGAATAAAGATAGTACAGAAACTACAGTCAATGATGAGAGTCATGATGTAGATATGAGCAGGGAAAACAAGGATATGTAAAAGGAAGGCTATGGACCATGGATGCTTGTCACCAGAGGAAAAAAAGGAAGGAAGACCACGACGGAGGACAGAAGCAGAAGGCCTGACGGCGCCTCAACAAGGAAGACAAGTGGCAGTCATCAGAATACATCTAGGTTTGCAGCCCTAGCGAAATCAATGGAGGAAATCAAAAGTGATGCAATCAATATTAATGATGCAGTTAATATGGGGGTACAAATTTAATGATTAGCGATAATCAACAGCGCACAAATTAGTGCATGCGAATCAGGGAAGGAATCTGGAAAATGTTACCAATAATAAAGGGAAAACGGTTTTGATTGAAATTGAAACTCAATACAGACTGGCATGGAAAAAGATTCAGGATGGACAACTGTACATGGTTGAGGAGCCAATAGATAATGAGAAGTTAACGGTAGAAGTTATCAGTGAACAACACGTGTCCAACAAAAATCATCAATGTAGGAGGACTCAAGTTAATGGAGAGGAATTGACGGGGGAGACTCGAGTAATATTCTACAAAAATCAGTTCAGAGAGAGGAGAACATCTTGGAGATAGCAGAAGATACCCACATGATTGAGGATAATATAGTCGAAATCTCAAGGTATAAGTTGCCGGCCCACTCCCCACGACCTCCCGACACACATGTTCGTCATGGTCACTATAACACTTCGTATTTCTAAATGTATAATTATATATGATAATGTGATTTAAAAGGGAAGGATTAGGGAAGATCCTGAAATTAGGGTCAAATTGAATAAGAAGGAAAAAATGGTAATTTACCAAACACGTATTCCTAGGCATGAAAAATTGAGTAGAAGATCTCAAATGGCAAAAATAATGTCGGAAATGGATTCAGGACGAAAAATCGAGTGGATAGGCATATTTAGGAAAATTTGATGAATAGTGACTTTTCCGGTGTAAAATACTGCGGTATAATTGTACCGTTAAGCACGAAATTATGATCAGTATTCTTAGGAATAAAAATATGACGTGAACGAGAAAAATACGTAGGTTATGAAATTGTGGATTAAATTAGGTGATTTAATAAAGTTAATTCGCAAGTGGGACCCACTTAAGTGATTTAAGTGAGCAAGTTGTCAATTACACACTCAAAATCAGTTTCTCTCTCCTCCTTTCCTCTCCACTTCGGCGGACACCATTGTTGAGAAAGGGAAGCTTTGCTTTCAAACTTAAAACCACAAAAACTCCATCAAAACCTACACAAAACCAAAAGTGTAAAACATCAAAGTTGTTCCAAATCACCTTGTGAACATCTTTCCTTCCTTGAGTGAGCCACGAAATTGAGTGTGCAAGGAGAACATTTTCCTATTGTGGGTGGCAGTTTTGGGCATTTTGGTGGTGGTTGGTGGTGGTTTTGGACCGTTCAAGTGGTGAAACTTGTTCTTGGATTGCCTAGGAGTTGATTGATGGTAAGCTTTCTCCTCCAATTTATGGTTTGATTTGGATTGAATTTTATGACCTAAAGCTTGTGTTCTTGAATTGATATGGTTAGAAGACTCAAATGGAAAATGTGTATTAGATAAAAGTGGCTTAGAATGATGTTTTAGAGTGATTAAACTCATAAAAATTATTGGTGAAATTGTTGAATAATTTAGGAAAATTTGTGATTGAATTTCAAGACTTTATGAATGGTCATGATGATGGTATTGGATAATTGAATTGTGGGCCATTGGTATGAATTGATTATAGGATTAAAAGATATGTTTGAGTGTTAAATTGAATTGAGAGTCTTGGTGTATGCTTGATTGGGGAATTCGAACCATAGAGGAAATTTAGGGAAAAATGGTGCGGAAAGTGTGGTTTCATCAATGGTTGATGCATTGGTGAATAAATGGTAAGTTAGCTTGATGATTTAAATGTTTGAGCTAGTTGGAATGAATGGAAGATAGCCATTAGGCCTATGAAATTAGGTGGGGTATTAGTGTTGTGTATGTGAATTTGTGATAATGTATGCGTTGATGGTCATTGTATTTGATCATATAGGTTGCCTCTCACGGACGCGATAGTGGAGGATCGAACTTTGAGCATACGTTGTGGAGCTTGGCTTTGGATATGAGGTAAACCTTTGGAACTTTGGCTTTAATCCCTTGTGTGCTCCACCATACCTAGTGGAAGGCTGTGGTTGGATTTTGTGCTTTTTGACATGGTATGAATATGTATGTTCATGCATTATTGCTTGATTGTGTGACATGCTTGGAGCATGTTGTGTGTGAAATTTTGTGATCTCTGGTCAGTAGATGTGTGTGGTTTGGACTTTCGTTGGAGATATCCTTTGGGGATTCCTGTCGGGTTTTGCCGTGGGGCCGACTCTGGGAGCGGCACCAGGATGATCCAAACGTGGGACTTCCGCTGGATAGGGCTCAGGAGGAGTTCTAGTTGGGTTTTTCCATGACGTCATCTCATCCATGGGAGAGGCACCATGAAGCTTCCCGGGAGTTATATGATGGGGTCTTTGAACGGAATCCTTATGTGGATGTTCTTGGATTTGTGCCTAGTTGTTTGGTGATTTTATATGTTATGCATTTTTACATAATGTTAATTATTGCACATTGAGTGAGCCATGGGGTGAAGTGATCCTCTAGTACCCTTGATTTACTGAGATATATTTGTATATCTCGCCCCGTGTTTGGGGACATTATTTCAGGCTATAGGGAGCAAGGAGGAGCTTCGGGCAAGAGGCCCGCTTAGTGGATGAGTTGGAGATGATGTGCATATGGAGAGCATGGCATTTTGGAGGAGCATATTTGATGCACATAGCATTATATTTAGCATTTTGGACTTAGATCATGAACATATTGTGTCAAAAACTTGTTGCGGATCTGGCAAGTGTAGTAGTCGTACAAGTAATAAAATGATGAGTAAAGATCGTTCCCACGAGGAATTGTGTCAAGCACTGACTAACCATATGTACTTGAGTTGAATCAAACAAAAGTTCATAGATTGCATAGATTTCTTGTCACCAGAAACTACACTGAATTGAATTAAAACTTGATAAATAAATAAAATGTAAATTATAATGTAAACAAGTAGTCAGATGTCATTTTCCCTCAAACATGAATTTATAGATGAACCAATTTCCATTATGAATTATCTACTATGTGATGTTGATCAACCTTTTTCTTATCATCTCAAGATGTAATCCCTTACTACCCTGATAGACACATTAATCAGAAACCCCAATCCGTTGGTGATTCCTTTCTTAATACATGCATTAATTACTAAAGTCTTAAGATCACATCAGAATCCTAGCATCAATCCCTTGACTACTAGAACACTGATGATGAAGTTGTCAAAAATAGAGAAACAATGTAAACATGTCTGTTCTACACTATTCCTCAACATGAAGAATTAATCAAGACAACTTCATACAATCACATAATAGATAAACAAAACATATAATTAACCATTCATAAATTCAAACTTGAGTTCCATTGAATCAGACTACAAAGGACTCTACTCAGACATAATACAAATAATAACAAGAGAAGAAGAAGAAAGATCAAACTCCATTGTCATGATAGTTGAGTCTTCAATCTTCAAGTACAATTACATGAAAGTATACTAACTATTACAATACTAAGTCCTAAGAATTTGGAAAGTCAGAGAAAATGAGGAGTCAGATCAGATCTATGAAAGATCTAACCTGATCTCCCTTCTCCTAGTGTGATGGGGAAAGTCAGAATATCAGAGAATGGATATGAGAGAGTTGCATCTGATTATCATCTTGTGAAGGCCCCTTGTCCTTTTATATTTTACAAATTACAACTGAAAACTGACATGGGCGCTAAAACGCTCATCTCTGGACGTTTTAGCGCTCAACCTTGACGGATGCCCAACTGCTTTTAATTGTCTTGGGCGCTAAAACGCCCAGTTTTGGCCGTTTTAATGTTCAGCACCAGCATCTTTTGTGCAGCAGGGCGCTAAAACGCTCAGCTTTGGGCGTTTTAGCGCCCAACACTTAGAATTTTCCAATTTTCAGAATCTTCTTCCTTCTCTCTTTTGCTTCTTTGAGCTTCAATTCCCTACAAGAACAATGTAAATTTTCAATACAACTTCCAAAACTTGTATTTAGGAATTTATAGGACATTGACCTCTTTTTCATCCATTTAATCACACAAATTTATACTAATTCATGCTCAAAAACCTGATGAACTAAGGGTTCATCACAATTCCCAGATTTGAACATTGCTGTCCTCAGCAATGAATTAAAACAGAGAAGGACTTGAGATTCTTTACAGATGAAATTCATGAGGATGGACTTCAATTAACAAAAGATCAACATTTCATGATACAAAATTATAACCATGCAATCTCTTATTTCTTATGATTTGCCCAACATCATTTGTGACTTTTCAACAGATCAGTAAAGATGATATACAGAGACTTCCAAACAACAACACCCCCTTACTAGGAACTTCTCAAAAATTATGAGAATTTTAACACTCTTGCACACTAGTGTTTAAGGATGTACTTATCACTCACTCTTCACTGCACTTAAACTACCATAGGCTTGCCCATCTTCTCACTATTCATAGTAACAATGATCCATAAGGTAGATCAAAAAGGTTTTGGTATGATTAGCAATGAGGCTTGGTGTGTGGCTTGACTATAGGTAAGGATTTCTGTGAAATGGGAAGTTCAGATCAAATGAATCAGATTCAGATAAGAGAGAATTCACAGTAATTAATCAATTTCTTCCTAATTCCCTCAACTTTCTTCCTTTTCATTCCTTGTTCTTTTCTTTGAACCTTTCTTCCTCATTTTCTTCCTGACACTTTGTGTCTTTAACAAAAAAAAATTTCTTTTTCTTTCTTTTTCTTTCAAACACTTTGTGTCTTTAATACTTCCCTCTATCTCTTCCAAACACTTTGTGTTTCACAACCTTTTCTTTCTTTTCCTTCTTTCTTTCTTATGTTTCCAACACCTTGCATTCACTTATTGCAAAAACACTTTCCTCCCCACATAACACTCCATCCCTTATCACTTATCTGAAACTTTTAATCTGAAGGATTGGAATAAATGTGGTTCTTGGCTTGATAGACAACATGCTAGGCTCAAGTGTTTCATGCAATTGGAACTTAAAGGTTGGCCATTTGACTTTCTGGTTCAAGAAGGAAATGCCTCTACCCTACACATCATCAACCATTTCAAGCAAGAAACAGGGCATGTTCTAGAGCTATTCATGTAGTGAAGTGCTCTCTGAACAAAATTTTCTGTGTAGGCTCAATTTTCCTCACAGTTCAGAGTGCATGCTTGACTTTCTCTATATGCATCAAAATTAATCTTTCTACTCTTACACATTGAATGAGTCATGCAATCATTTCATTTAAGCTCAACATGCAAGGTATAAGATTGTATCCTTTACTTTGATCAATCATATAAAACTTTGATCAGTCAAATCCTCATGAAATTCCATATCAAAACTGAAATCCAAATTCAATATTACAGCTAAAATCTAAATCACACAGAAAAATTAGAAAAGAAAAAGATTGAGATATTTCCCTGTTTTGGCTCATCAATTTGTGTGACATCTCCTTGAAATTTGCATGCCATTCAATCACACCCAATTCCCAGATTTAAATGTTGCTGTCCCCAGCAACTAATTTGAATCTAAAAGCAGCAATTGATCACTGAAACACATTATACATAACCCAATAGCATCAGTACTATCGCAATGTGAATCAGTCAAAAAAATAATTATCTCAATGTACTAAACTGAATTACAAAACTAAAATAACAACAAAATAAAACTAAGAGAAAACTACCCAGAAACATGTAAATCATATGAGTGGACCAGCGCTAAATCGTTGAAATCAAGCGTTTTAGCGCTGGTCTCCAGAGACATGTGCACATTGATGTGCGTAGCCTTGCGCTAAAATGGTCACGTCTGAACGTTTTAGCGCTCTGAACAAGAATTGCTGAAAATATAAATTGCTGAAAAATAAAAGATTCAATCTCAAATATCAATGGTGTCTGTCAATGTTGAATAACAAATTCCCGGCAACGGCGCCAAAAACTTGTTGCGGATCTAGCAAGTGTACTAGTCGTACAAGTAATAAAATGATGAGTAAAGATTATTCCCACGAGGAATTGTGTCAAGCACTGACTAACCATATGTACTTGAGTTGAATCAAACAAAAGTTCATAGATTGCATAGATTTCTTGTCACCAGAAACTACACTGAATTGAATTAAAACTTGATAAATAAATAAAATGTAAATTATAATGTAAACAAGTAGTCAGATGTCATTTTCCCTCAAACATGAATTTATAGATGAACCAATTTCCATTATGAATTATCTACTATGTGATGTTGATCAACCTTTTTCTTATCATCTCAAGATGTAATCCCTTACTACCCTGATAGACACATTAATCAGAAACCCCAATCCGTTGGTGATTCCTTTCTTAATACATGCATTAATTATTAAAGTCTTAAGATCACATCAGAATCCTAGCATCAATCCCTTGACTACTAGAACACTGATGATGAAGTTGTCAAAAATAGAGAAACAATGTAAACATGTTTGTTCTACACTATTCCTCAACATGAAGAATTAATCAAGACAACTTCATACAATCACATAATAGATAAACAAAACATATAATTAACCATTCATAAATTCAAACTTGAGTTCCATTGAATCAGACTACAAAGGACTCTACTCAGACATAATACAAATAATAACAAGAGAAGAAGAAGAAAGATCAAACTCCATTGTCATGATAGTTGAGTCTTCAATCTTCAAGTACAATTACATGAAAGTATACTAACTATTACAATACTAAGTCCTAAGAATTTGGAAAGTCAGAGAAAATGAGGAGTCAGATCAGATCTATGAAAGATCTGACCTGATCTCCCTTCTCCTAGTGTGATGGGGAAAGTCAGAATATCAGAGAATGGATATGAGAGAGTTGCATCTGATTATCATCTTGTGAAGGCCCCTTGTCCTTTTATAATTTACAAATTACAACTGAAAACTGACATGGGCGCTAAAACGCTCATCTCTGGACGTTTTAGCGCTCAACCTTGACGGATGCCCAACTGCTTTTAATTGTCTTGGGCGCTAAAACGCCCAGTTTTGGCCGTTTTAATGTTCAGCACCAGCATCTTTTGTGCAGCAGGGCGCTAAAACGCTCAGTTTTGGGCGTTTTAGCGCCCAACACTTAGAATTTTCCAATTTTCAGAATCTTCTTCCTTCTCTCTTTTGCTTCTTTGAGCTTCAATTCCCTACAAGAACAATGTAAATTTTCAATACAACTTCCAAAACTTGTATTTAGGAATTTATAGGACATTGACCTCTTTTTCATCCATTTAATCACACAAATTTATACTAATTCATGCTCAAAAACCTGATGAACTAAGGGTTCATCAGTTGAGATTCCATGTTTTTGTGGAGTTCATGATTAGATTCTAAGTCTTTTGCAATTGCTTTACATTTCATGCCTATTGTTACATTTTGGATATGGGTGAGCATGGGGAATTTCCATTCCACTTGGATTATGCTAAAAAAATTAGTTGTTGTAAAGAATATTCATGGAGGTTTATAGTTGATGGAAAGATCAATGACATAATGAATGTGTTGAGATGTGAAATGGTCAAGTGATTATGGTGATGATAATTAATTAGGTACATGATTGGAGAATTGGTAATTGTTGAAAATATAAATAGAGTGCTGCTCAATTTTCACCTCCTATATGATAGAATTAGATCTCTTGGCCTTCTTGGAAGTCATAGATCTTTCTTTTAGCTTTCCAACAAGACCAAGTTTGTGTCAATTAGATTAGTATAACTCAAGTTATGGGTAAAGTACCAAAATAGGTTGAATCTCCCCTGTTTTGGTGCCTACCTCTAGAATTGTGGCGCTGTTGGCGCCAAGTTGGCGCTGTGGGCGCCGTCTCCACTGTCTTCTGGCGCTATTATGGCGCTGTCAACGCGGGTATGGCGCTGTCAGCGCGGGGGTCCTGCGGAATCTGCACCCATTCTCTTAGAAAATTCATAACTTGAGCTACGGTGCTCCAAATTGAGCGTGGTTTGAACCCACGCGAAGCTAACAAAGAAATCTATAACATATTAGGAAATGAGATTCATTTGAGAGGTATAAAATCCTTAGAGTAAATAAAAAGGTAAATGCAATTAGTGTTAAACATGGATAGAATGAGTTTTAAGCTTTGTTGGTTTAAGGGAACCACTTAGCAACCTTCAAATGTAAATTGTATGGTATTAAGCTACTGTATTCATAATTCCGTTATAATTTTTGAGTTGTGATCACAATTAGTATTTTGGCTGATACGATTATTTTAAAAGTGCGAACGTTATTAAAAAGAAAAAGTTTTTCCGTAATTTCAAATAACTGCTGTGATTGTGACTGCACTTAATATCATAATTGATGATAACACACCGGTCCGGTAACAGGGTGTTTCATTTTATGGTATCAGAGCAGTTTCTTAGGGAACTCTGATTGTTGTATGATTGGGTTAAGTGCTGTATAGTTGTATGTAGACTCTTATGGATTACTACACATGTGATTCCTTAGTGTAGGTATGATCAGCCCATTCCTTTGTGTTATACATGTGGTCATCATAAGAAGCCTGCGTGGTAACCCTGAAGCACCTAATGCAAGTCCTTAGCCTGATGCTGTGGCTGCAGTTTTGACTGCTCCACGGACATATATGTTTTTAAGTAAACTATATGTAGTTGAGGACTTAGTGAGAATAATTTGGAGGTATGTCTAACTCTTTTAGGTAGAATGCTAGCATAGTTGGATTTAGGGTTGTATGATTAGTAAGTATGATTGAAATGAGTTGATATCATGATGATAGTGTTGGTAAACATTCCTTATATGTATGGAGTAGTTAAAACAATAAGA
The DNA here is from genome assembly GCF_033153095.1 of Gastrolobium bilobum. Taxonomy (NCBI): domain Eukaryota; kingdom Viridiplantae; phylum Streptophyta; class Magnoliopsida; order Fabales; family Fabaceae; genus Gastrolobium; species Gastrolobium bilobum. Next base: position 16,258 of record NW_026897736.1, on the reverse strand, counting down.
TACATATGGATTTTGTGGTCGGACTTTGATATGGAGAGTGACTTGGAACCCCGATGAACTCTTGAAAAATTGAATGGGTATGCTTATATGTAAGCTTAGATATCGTAAGGTTAGATAAGAAAGTTATAAGTCCCGAGTGAAGGGCATACACTTTAATGAATTGAGATGTTTGAGTGTAAAAATGATTTGAATCTTTAAGATCTGAAATTGGGGAATGTGAGTATCTTGGAATGACTATGACAATGAGGTGTTAGGTACTTCAATGCTGAAATATGGAAATTGATTCCATGATGATTTAATGATTGGACATAAGTGTGTTAGTATATAGGTGTCATATAGACAATCTGTTTTATCAGATGAACACCTTTTTCTATTTGGTATTTCATGATTAATAAATTTGAGCAAACTTTATCTTTATCATATTTATGTCTTGTCAATATTTTATTGTTAATATGTGTTTAAAGATAAAGACCCTAGGAATAGAACAGGTGTTCACTCGGGGATCTATGATAGGGATCATGATCATGAGGACTCGAGGACACTGAATGTCTATTACCTAAAATCTGTTCCTGGTCTTGAATCACCAAGAAAGGGTATTGGTGATCTCAATAAAACTGGTACGACATCATCTACTTGTATGGAGATACAAGGTAGGGACCTCATGGAATGCAGGCATGGTGATGCCCTAGCTGATGTCGTGGGTGGATCTGTTGGAGAACAAATAGCACTAAACTGACCCTCTTAGAGACTCCACAAGGATTCATTATGGAGAGTATCATTGGATTTGTAAAGTCTCTGAATGTTTGGAAGTGCGGATCATCCTAGACTTAAGGATGTCATCGAATACTATGTCCTAGAGTTATACTTTGACTGTACAACTCTATCCGCCTAAAAAATGGGGAGAACAGTGTACTCTTGGGTATAACTCGAATACATGAGTATAGATGGACATGCCGAAAGGACTCACAATCCCCTATAAGGGATTAGTCGTTCACAAAGACCGGTAGGGCTGAGATGACTTCTAGTTGACTCAGGAATCTATGCATAGTAAGAGATCATGAAGAGTCATGATCTGTCTTAGAGTCAATAGAAGAAGATTCCTAGTTCTTGTGAAATATTATATTTAGTCAATAAAGAGAGATGATACTCTATCCTTGCTCTCGACTAAATGTGAATGACGATGTGAGGGACAATGCTGGCACGGTATCCAAATCAGAAAGGTAGATCACTTGATCAACTCAATTAGTTCTGGGGCTACAGAGCATTGCTAGTGTATCATGTAGTCATTAAATGGATTGGGCCTTTTAAAGGAAGTTTAACTGGTTCAAGTTTATTTATGTCAGTAACTAATTGGGCCTAATGGGTCACACATAAAGGTTATTCTTTATTGCAAGTTATAGCAAGTTTGGACCAATAGTGAGTTATTGGGCTTTGTCAAGACTATGAGTCAAGTTGGGTTGGAGTAAGGACTCCAAGCCCACTTGACCCATGCGCCTTTTTTGGGCATTAGTGGTGAAAAGAGTTTTCTCCACTAATGGGCCCAAATATGATGGTAGGCCAAAGAGGCCTTGGGGCATGAATCCTAGTAAGTCAAAGAGTTGACTTGACCAAAATAAGGTTTGGGCAAATTTGAAATTTGAATTGGAATTTCGAATTCGAATTACGAACTGGGATAAGATGAATTTATTTTTGAGTTTAAATTTCAAATTGGAATTTGAAATTTGAATTGGAATTTGAAATTCTACGAGGTTAGGTTGTTGAGAATAATTTAAAATGATTTAAAGGAATAATCCAATAGAGATTGGATGAAGATTCTCTCAACTACTCTTTCATTTGAATTCAGAATTTAAATGAATATCGTTACAACAAAATTTCTGAGGAAAGGAAAGGAATTAAAGGGGCGCATAATTAAAGGGAGAGAATCAAGGAAAGTCTCTCTCATCTTTTTAATGTATGCGCCTGATTAAAGGGAGCTGATGTGGGGTGCATAATGAAAAGGAGAGATTCAAGGAAAGTTTCTCTCATCACTTTAATTTGTGCGTCTAATCAAAGGGGGGCTCATGTGGTTGATCAGATTTTATAAAATCCTGATGCATCATCTCTCTGATTCTAAAAAAAGAACAAGCTCCAACCTTTCCTCTTCTATCTCTTGTTGCACCATCACTTAACCTCAAGACACCATTACAGTCTTGATAAAATAATCCAAACACTTGGTAGCCTCTTCCTTGCATGCGCCTAGCCAGCCACCGAGGATAAGGAGGGATCAAGGAGAAAGAGTTCTCGCTAGCAAGAAGGAGATAACCGTGTGGATCACCGTTGGAGGGCGTCATCTTTTTGCGCCTACAAGTGAAAATGTAATTCTGAAACTCTATATCGTTTCAACGTAAAGCATTCATACATGGGGTGTATAGATGGTCTATGCTTCCGCTGCGAAATTTTTTTGTTTTTCCACCCATGTATGCGCACCATGGTATAACTATGGTGCAGTTTTTTTAACCTTTAAAGTGAGGATATCATGAGGTACTGGGAGTATAATAGAGGAAATTGAGAGAATTGTCATGGATGGCATTGGACAAGGTTCATTGAAAGTATGATTATAAATAATGAAATATTGGTGTAACTGAAAAGAGATTTCAAGAAGGAAACAAATGTGATATAAAAAAGTATGACTAAACATTATGTAATGAGAGTATTAGTATGCTTTTATAATGGAGGATAGTTATGATTTTTTTATGATGTAACATGATTATATGTGTGCATTAATGTGTCAGATTTTACTTAGAAATGGCTCCTTGGTAGAGGTTCGGGTGGTATAATGCATAAGAGAATTGATCCATGGTGGATGTCTCTTGGAAATCCCAAGGGATGAATATTGTAGTTTGAAATGGCCTAATTGCTAGGGGATATCTGTAATGGGTAATGAATAATACATAATGGCCTGATGGCCTGTATACAATTCTGATGAATGGATGGATAATAATCCATTGATGGCCTAAGTGCCAATATATGTATAAATACGATTTGGGATGGCTCGAGCATCTACATATATCCATGTTGTAATAAATTATTCAATTCTTTGGTTATAGAACAATGATGTCGAATGGAATCCCTTATGATAAGAAGTATCTAAAGAGATATTGCCTCTTAGAAGTGTCATTGGACGCTCAACTGGTATAAAATTCATTAAGGAGTCCTGGTGTACAAGTTACACAATGGCATATATGTTTTGTAGTAAAGTGACTGATGAAATTGTCCTGGGCTTTTCTTTGGGGATTGGATCCTAAAAGCTGTGGCTCTTGGAAGTCCAGGCAGACACTGCTCGAAGTTGAGACTCACCTGGTGATCTTGGTGTGCTGACTGCGTGGATTATTAAATGATGGCATTCCTCGCGATGTATTGAAGTATTAACAGACAAGTGGTGGTATTTTCAATGTAATAGATATTCTACAACCACAAAGAGGAGGGGTGACCAAGAAAATTGACGGGTTGCTCTACAGTGTTGAACATAGGTTATATGAGCCATAATAGACAATGGATTAGAACTGTAACAAGATACAGGAATTATTAAGAGTTGAAAAATATGTGCAGAATTATGATAAAGATACTGGAATCATGTGGTAATGATTATGTTATGGACTAGGTCGGATGACTAGTCAAGATAAATGTGTAGACTATTCGTGGACAGGAACATACTCAGGAAGTCACAGTGAATTCTGCATATATGAAATATATTTAGTAGACCCCTATTCCTATAATGAGGGTAGCCTCATGTGTTTATACAAAACACAATTGCCGTATATACGGGTGTGATACAGACATCAAATGGACTGGGTTCATGTGTGATCCAGAGTGTACGGGGTACACATTTTTCCGTTTTATACGGATATGATATATATATATATATATATATATATATATGAATTTTCATGTATCCGGAGAATATTGTTATCTTTGTGCGGCTTATGTGCCCAGAGACTATTGTTATCTCTGTGCGGCTTATGTGTTCGGAGAATGTGGTTATCTCTGTGCGACTTATGTGCCCGGAGTGTATGGCTATCTCTGTGCGGATTATGTTCCCAGAGACTCTTGTTATCTCTGTGCGGATTACGTTCCCGGAGACTCTTGTTATCTCTGCGCGGATTATGTTCCTGGAGATTATTATCATCTTCTATAAGGACTATGATCCTTGGAAGTATCCTAAATTGATAAGGTGACTGATATAAGCGAGATGTTGTATGTTGGTGCACAACTGAGTTTGTGCCATATGAATAACGCAAGATACGAGGTCATGTACTTGTAAGTGGACAATAATATGTCAAATTGAATATAAGATGTGAGACATAATGATGATGAATTTTCTGAGGTGTGATTTTGAAGCACTCTGTAGTGTGTGTTCATAGACAGTTGAGGCATTAAGGTATGTGTTAATCAAGCATGATGATATATTTTCGGCTTCGAGTGATATTGGGAAGTTTGTTGAGATTCTCATCTTATGTGAAAAAGATAATAGCTTGGTTAATTGTTGATAGATTGAGTACATGTCCTTCTAAGAAGGCTTGTTATGATTGAGATTTAAGTTAAGGTGGTGAACCGTTAGCCTTTAATGAAAGGTAAATTGTGACGGAGCCAACTACGAATGTGTAATAATAGCTGGTAACTGGAAAATGTGCTTGGTTAAATAAAAGACTGATAGCTTTGCTTTACTGGTAGAGTGACTTGTGGAGTAATGTATAATTGTATATGCAACTTATGGTGAAAGATGTGTTGATAATACACAATGTTGATGTTGTTTTGGCTGGGTACTAATGATATATGGTCATGTACTTGCAGTAGCCTTGAATATGTTGAGAGACTGGTATATACACCGGTGTCGAATTTTAAAAGTAATGGAAATGATGGATTTAGTTCCATATGACAGGATAAATAGGTTTCAAAAATCCCTATATGATGGGACTTATATGTGAGAGATATGATATGGTACCTTCGAATGGTACATGATGGTTAAATGTAATGATTATGAAATTGAGGTATACAGGAATGAAATATATATGGAATTGATAGCATGAGTATGAAACGATATGTAAACATAGTTGTTGGTGGAAATCTTAGGCATTGTGCCTTTAATGTGAAAATCAATGATGAATTATATGTTAAGCCTTGAGATGGCTAAGTTAAATGGTAGGTATGACCTTGTATATAGAAATTCATGAGTGGATTCGTGGTTGAAGGCTTTGAAATGGCCAATATGATATATAAACTGTAATGTGTGGTCCATCAGGTAACAGTGAAATGTGTTGAAAAATTGATTTGCCAATGTGTTTGGTGGAAGTTAGTAAAACTGTAAGGTTAGATGCGATATTAAGGTACATAAAAGGTGCCTGTTCTGTATTGGGTACAGAAGGGAATTACATGTTCCTGTATTAAAAACATGGGTAGAAATACATGTATGTACAACCTGGGGATAAAGGCCGTAAGTGAGAATTATTCCCTCTGAGAATGAAATTACCATGAGCATAAACTATATGACTAATCGGTGACATTGCACTGATGAACTGTTGAGATACCGAAATGGTATTTAATGTGGACTAAGATGTTTAGAAAACTTGATTGTATAACAAAGTAAGATCATGTGACAAGTGGTAGCGAAAAGGATTTAATGACGAAAGTTCTAGAGTTTGTAGGATTAAAATTCAATTGAAGGATAATTACGGGATGAAATGTGTCAGAAAGTGATAGGTGCCGGTGAGGCACAGATTGAATTATACTAGATATGATCCTACGTGGATATTGTTGACAAGCTAACTAGGTTAGCACACATTCCAAAAGAAATTATGGACTCTATAAGTAATATAACCCAACTAGTGAGAATGAATTGGTAAATCAGAGAAAGTTTGCAACTGTGACGTTACGTTCCAGATGACCACATGTCGTGATGCCGGATGATATTGAAATTTGAGAGGACCTGAAAACTTCCATTGGTCCCATTAAAATACTGGACCATAGTGAAATGAGGCTGAGAAGCAAGATAATTGCAATGTTAATGAATCAGTAGGAAGGATGTAAACCTGAAGAGGATACTTGAGAACGGGAGAATGAGATTCTCCGGCTGTATCCTCAGTTAGCGGATATGTATAACTTAATTTTGCGGACAAAATTTTAAAAAGGTAGGGTGAGTATAACACCTCGTATTTCTAAATGTATAATTATATATGATAAGGTGTTTTAAAAGGGAAGGATTAGTGAAAATCGTGAAGTTAGGGTCAAATTGAATAAGAAGGGCAAAATGATAATTTGCCAAACACGTATCCCGAGGCATGAAAAATTGAGTAGAAGATCTCAAATGGCAAAAATAATGCCAGAAATGGATTCAGGACGAAAAATCGAATGGATAGGCATGTTTCGAAAAATTTGATGAATAATGACTTTTCCGGTGTAAAATACTGCGGTACAATTGTACGGTTAAGCGTGAAATTATGATCAGTGTTCTTAGGAATAAAAATATGGCGTGAACGGGAAAAATACGTAGGTTATGAAATTGTGGATTAAATTAGGTGATTTAATAAAGTTAATTCGCAAGTGGGACCCACTTAAGTGATTTAAGTGAGCAAGTGGCGAATTACACACTCAAATTCAGTTTCTCTCTCCTCCTTTCCTCTCCACTCCCGCGGACACCATTGTTGAGAAAGGGAAGCTTTGCTTTCAAACTTAAAACCACAAAACTCCATCAAAACCTACACAAATCCAAAAGTGTAAAACATCAAAGTTGTTCCAAATCACCTTGTGAACATTTTTCCTTGCTTGAGTGAGCCACGAAATTGAGTGTGCAAGGAGATCATTTTCCTATTTTGGGTGGCGATTTTGGGCATTTTGGTGGTGGTTGGTGGCAGTTTTGGACCGTTCAAGTGTTGAAACTTGTTCTTGGGTTTCCTAGGAGTTGATTGGTGGTAAGCTTTCTCCTCCAATTTATGGTTTGATTTGGATTGAATTTTATGACCTAAAGCTTGTGTTCTTGAATTGATATGGTTAGAGGACTCAAATGGAAAATGTGTATTAGATAAAAGTGGCTTAGAATGATATTTTAGAGTGATTAAACTCATAAAAATTATTGGTGAAATTGTTGGATAACTTAGGAAAATTTGTGATTGAATTTCAAGACTTTATGAATGGGCATGATGATGGTATTGGATAATTGAATTGTGGGCCATTGGTATGAATTAATTATAGGATTAAAAGATATGTTTGAGTGTTAAATTGAATTGAGAGTCTTGGTGTATGCTTGATTGGGGAATTCGAACCATGGAGGAAATTTAGGGAAAAATGGTGTGGAAAATGTGGTTTCGTCAATGGTTGATGCATTGGTGAATAAATGGTAAGTTAGGTTGATGATTTAAATGCTTGAGCTAGTTGGAATGAATGGAAGATAGCCATTAGGCCTATGAAATTAGGTGGGGTATTATTGTTCTGTATGTGAATTTGTGATAATGTATGCATTGATGGTCATTGTATTTGATCATATAGGTTGCCCCTCACGGACGCGATAGTGGAGGATTGAACTTGGAGCGTACGTTGTGGAGCTTGGCTTTGGATAGGAGGTAAACCTTTGGAACTTAGGCTTTAATCTCTTGTGTGCTTCACCACACGTAGTGGAAGGTTGTGGTTGTATTTTGTGCTTTTTGACATAGTGTGAATATGTATGTTCATGCATTATTGCTTGATTGTGTGACATGCTTGGAGCATGTTGTGTGTGAAATTTTGTGATATCTGGCCAGTAGATGTGTGTGGTTTGGACTTCCGCTGCAGATATCCTTTGGAGATTCCGGTCGGGTTTTGCCGTGGGGCCGACTCTGGGAGCGGTACCAGGATGATCCAAACGTGGGACTTCCGCTGGATAGGGCTCATGAGGAGTTCCAGTTAGGTTTTTCCATGGGGTCGTCTCATCCATGGGAGAGGCACCTGGAAGCTTCCCGGGAGTTATATGATGGGGTCCTTGAACAGAATCCTTATGTGGATGTTCTTGGATTTGTGCCCAGTTGTTTGGTGATTTTGTATGTTATGCATTTTTACATGATGTTAATTGTTGCACATTGAGTGAGCTATGGGGTGAAGTGATCCTCTAGTACCCTTGATTTACTGAGATATATTTGTATATCTCACCTCGCGTTTGGGAACATTATTTCAGGCTATAGGGAGCAAGGTAAAGCTTTGGGCAAGAGGCCCGCTTAGTGGATGAGTTGGAGATGATGTGCATATGGAGAGCATGGCATTTTGGATGAGCATATTTGATGCACATTGCATTATATTTAGCATTTTGGACTTTGATCATTAATATATTGCATGTTGAGATTTCATGCTTTTGTGGTGTTCATGATTAGATTCTAAGTCTTTTGTAATTTCTTTACATTTCATGCCTGTTGTTACCTTTTGGATATGGGTGAGCATAAGGAATGTCCAAATTAAGCGCGGTTTGAACCCACACGAAGCTAACGAAGAAATATATAACATATTAGGAAATAAGAATCATTTAAGAGGTATAAAATTCTTAGAGTAAATAAAAAGGTAAAGGCAATTAGTGTTAAACATGGATAGAATGAGTTTTAAGCTTTGTTGGTTTATGGGAACCACTTAGCAACCTTCAAATGTAAATTGTATGGTATTAAGCTACTATATTCGTAATTCCACTATAAGTTTTGAGTTGTGATCTTAGTTAGTATTTTAGCTGATACGATTATTTTAAAAGTGCGAACGTTATTAAAACGAAAAAGTTTTTCCGTAATTTCAAATAACTGCTGTGATTGTGACTGCGCTTAATAATTGATGATAACACACCGGTCTGATAATAGGGTTTTACAGTCACGTTCCAGTTGGGAGAGATATTGATATGGAAGCAGCTGATAATATCAGCTTAAACTCGACTAAGTTGTTGGAACAAATGGAGGTTCCAGTGAACAATGATATTACAAATTTGTCTTAATGTCAGTCCTCTTTTGGAATTGTAGAGGAGCAGCTAGTGGGAAACTGGCTCGCACCCTTAAAGTCCTTGTTCAGAAACATAACATTAAACTTGTAGCTATTTTCGAGCCTAGGGTGTCTGGTGATAGAGCTGTAAAGCTTGGAAAAAAACTTGGTTATGAGGATTGTATAATTGAAGAGGCTTATGGGTTTTCTGGTGGCATATGGATCCTTTGGTGTTCTAAAGTTTTTACAGTGGAGGTTGTTGAGCAAACAAATGAATTTATTCACGTAAAAATTCTTAAGAACGGGGAACTGTTTACCTTTCTCACAACAATTTATGCTAATCCCAGGGAAGAGAAAAGACAAGCATTATGGCAAGACCTTCGAAGATTGAGTTCACAAGTAGTGGATAGGAGACTTTAATGAGATAGCTCTCGTATCAGTAAAAAAGGAGGAGCTAGTGTGGATATTACAAAATGTAAAAAATTTGCTGAAGTTTTGAATGATTGCAAAGTGATTGATTTGGGTGGGACTGGTAATTTTTTCACTTAGCAGGGTCCAAAGTGGGGACATTTGGACCATATCTTCAAAAGGTTGGACAAAATATGTGCTAATGAAGTTTGGAGGTTGAAATTCGCGGATGCAAGTGTACGAGTGCTTCCAAGGGTTCAATATGATCACAGTCCTTTACAAGTTGAGTTCAATGGGAATCGTATCTCTTTGGGGACACGTCCTTTCAGATTTGTAGCTGCATGGCAGCAACATCCTCAGTTTAATTTGTTCCTGGATGAGTACTGGAGTAAGAGTGAAACGTGTAGTAACATGCTTACAAGGTTGGTACCTCATCCGAAACAATGGAATATCAACGTCTTTGGGAACATCTAGAAGAGGAAGAAGGCCATTCTTAATTCGATAGATTATGTCCAGCAGCAAAGGACAATAAAGGAGTCTTATTACCTTACTGCGAAGGAAAATAGATTACAAGGTGAGTTAACAAACATTCTAGAGCAAGAGGAATTATTGTGGTTCCAAAAATCCGGTGAAAGATGGATTATTGATGGTGATAGGAACACAAAATTCTACCATTTGAAGCATGGTCAACTCACCTTTGGTCTGCAATAGCTCCTATTATGCCCTTGAAATTCATGCCACCAGCACCTTCAGGATAAGCTGCTGCATTTCCTAATACAAATTTAAGCATGGTCATAAAACAAATGAGAGGAACAAACTTAAGCATGCTTTCCATGATAGCAAATTACCTGACTAGGTGCTCATCATCCGTAACCTTTTATAGGCACAATAACGTATTCTTAACAAATTAAATAATTTTCGAGTCAATAGGAATGCTTTTATTTATTTATTCTATTGATCTGTAGTCAAATTCCAAATTTCTAAACTGGAAGAACCTTTCAGGTAATGAGGGCCAAGTGGCAAGTGGCAGTGAAGAGAGACATAAAAAAAAGAAAACATAGGATGCAACATTATAATATGTACTAATTACTAAGTATAAACTCTGCTCCTTTTCAACACCATTTTGGTGGGTTTTGACCCTTTTGACCCTAATTAAATAATTAATAACCAATTTGCCCCTCCCCCAGAACTATCCACCATCCTGCCCCCATTTAGTCGATTAAGTTGCACTTTTAATCGACTAAATGGGCTAAACTCGGAAATTATGAAACGCGAATTTTAGTCGACTAAAAACTCACCTTAATCGACTAAATTGTTTGCACTTTTAGTCGACTAAGCACATTATTTAGTCGACTAAAGATCGCGAAAAACCCTATATCCAGACCTCTCTTGGGCTCATTTTCAAAATATTCGAAATCAAAACTTCTCTCTTGGTCTCTTTCTTTTGTTTGTCAGCTGGGAACCTTCCAATCACCCTTCCATTTCATCCCACCACCTCTAAGACATAGTAATTGTGAAATCATTGTCATTTTCCTTTATTTCTCAATTGTTTCCCCCAAATCCGAACCCTAACCCCTAAAATCTGATTCCTACCCCCAAAATTCGTGTGAAAGATGAGCTCAAGTCCAAACATGTATGTTACCATGATTTACTATGATGGAAAGCATTATGAAGGCCCCAACGGTGTTCAATTTGAAGGAAAATTGAAAATGTTGAAAATCAAACGGGGCACTACGTACAATGAGCTGAAGGGGAGGATTGACCAAAAATTGGGGCTACACGGCAGCCATGGCGTTCAACGGATGATCGCCAGGGTAGAGTCTACAGTTGGTAAGGATGCTATATTCTACATTGGTAATGATATATGTGACGATGAAGATGTGGATTGTGTCATAGATGCAATTGTGGACCGAAAATTTCAAAACTTTATTGAGATATATGTTGAAATAGACTGTGGTCAATCTTCATCTGCACCTGTGCATGGAAGAAGTCAAAGTCAAGAAGACAGAGTGGTCGGTTTATCTGCACCTGCACCTGTCTTAAGTCAGATACCACTGAGGGAAATAGACGAGGATGAGGATGGGCATGACAAGGATATGGACAGTGAAGACGATGGTGAACCCGAGAGTGTTATTCCGCTGGGTGACACCTTAGATACGGACGTATAGGGGAATTTTGACGCTGATACTAGTTCAGGAAACTTGAGTTCCCAGGTTATGCCACCGCTCCGTGTTGACCCTGTTAGCAGTGGTAAGATTGTAATATAAAGTTTTAATTTTGCATATATATATTTGTGTTTTCTTTCGTACTGACGGATAAGTTTAAATTTGGACGTAGGGTATGAGATTGAGCCATTTTGGAACGACAACCCACACTATTCGTGCATTAATTGGGCTCACCCTAATGATGAGACGGAGATATTGTATGGCGACGATGACATCCACAGTGGCTGGCATTTAGGAGATCCATTATATTTGTACCAGGAGTTTCGAACTAAATCTGAAATGCAACATGCTGTCAAATTATATTGTATGAAGTCTCATCGTACTGCTGTGGTGGCAAAAAGTGATGACCATAGATTTGTGATGAAGTGTCGACACCATAATGATGGTTGTCCCTGGTACGTGCGGGCTATGTTGCCCAAGAATGGAAATAGTTGGGTTGTTAGTAAGTGGGGTAAAAAACACACCTGCCTAAACCAAGGCCTTACTCGGGACCATAGACAGCTGGATTCTGATGTAATCTGTGCAGCCATTTTAAGTATGTATTACATTCATTTTTGTTTATGGTTTAATTTTTCGGTATATTTATTGATTGTGTTGACTTCGAATTTTGTATAGGTATGTTAAAAGAAGATCCATCCACGAAACCAGTTCTTATTCAGGAGAGGGTACAAAGTTTGTATGGATACAACATATCTTATAGGAAGGCTTGGAAGGCTAAAATGAAGGCCATTGTGAAGTTGTTTGGCGACTGGGAAAAATCATATGCCATCTTACCTGGTTGGCTGAACTACATGACACAGATAAATCCTGGTTCTGTGTTCAAGATTGATACGGATCAGTGTTGTGACGAACGACGAGTCTACACTGATAAGGCTGTCTTTCACAGGGTATTTTGGACTTTTCACCAGTGCATTGAGGCTTTCAAATATTGTAAACCCATAATCCAAATTGATGGCACGCACCTGTACGGGAAATACAAAGGTACCCTCTTGATTGCTACGTCACAGGATGGTGATGGATTCATTCTGCCTATTGCATTTGCCATTGTTCCACCGGGTGAGAGATTGGATGATTGGTTGTGGTTTCTTAGCCAGATGCGTTTCCATGTCACACGTAGGCATGGTATCTGTCTAATATCCGATCGTCACCCCAGCATCATCAGGGCTGTGAAGGATCATGCCGGTTGGCAGCCTCCATTTGCGTATCACGTGTTTTGTCTTCGTCACATTGGAAGCAACTTCAACACTAAGTTTAGGGACGTGGAACTGAAGAAAACGCTGATGAAACTAGGTAACCTATTTACATGAATGTGTACATGTTGTATGTAATGTTGTTTATGTATAACTCATTGCAATTTGGGTTCATTTTTTGCAGGTTACATGTGTTCGAAGATTCACTTTGATTTAAGATTTCAAGAATTTGTCGACAGTAACCCACAAGTAGCCTCATGGATAGATCAGATTCCCAAAGAGAAATGGTGTAGGTCTTATGATGAGGAGGGCCGAAGGTTTGGTCATATGACGACAAACCTATCTGAGTGTATCAATAAGGTCCTACGGGGTGCACGTAATTTGCCAGTAACGGCATTGGTCAAGATGACGCAAAGTAGACTTGTTGAGTATTTTGTGAAGAGGCGTGAAAAGATCCAAAAAGTAAAGGACAAAGGCTGGAGAATTGCAAAAAAGGTTGAGGACTTCTTACAAAAGAATGATCAGTTAACTGTCAGTCTCCGTGTCCGTGTTTTTGATAGAGACTTGCAGTTGTTTGAAGTTGAGGATGCCTACAATCAATCTACGCATGATGCCGGCGACATTATGAGGGTTGACTTGCTAAATAGTAAATGTCAATGTGGACGGTTCACAGCTAGACGATTTCCTTGCAGTCATGTGCTAGCGGTGTGCAAGGTTGAAAAATTGAACCACTATGACTATGTCGATCCTGTGTTCTCAATTACACAAATTGAGAAGGTCTATGCTGCACATTGGTTTCCAATGGGTAATAAGTTGTTGATCCCAGAAATAGATGGTCCAACATTAATCCCAAATGCATCTTTGGTTCATGCACAAGGAAGACCGAAGTCTTCAAGGATACAGAATGAAATGAATTGGGTTGAGTCCCAACCCACAAGCAGTCAAACTAGATGCAGAACCTGCAAGCAAATTGGTCACAATAAACGTACATGTCCTATGAGGATTAATCCTAGCTGAAGCAATGTTGTGCATGTATTTAAGGTCTTTTGTAAGAGTTCATGTAATTTTTGTAAGACATTGTGATGTTACTTTGTGTTACTGTTTAACTCATTATGTAATTTGACATTTCATTTCTAAGTCCATTATCTAACATTGGTCCATATTGATAGATTGAAACTCATAACTAATACTAATATTACCAAAAAATGAAATCACCAAGTTTCGGGGAGCGTAAACAAACGGTTTGGGGTAATACGTACCCAATCGCATACGAATCCTGTACAATACTATTTTGTACCTGAAAGTGTGTTCCCCAAGTCATTATATGCGTGTACATTGATATTCGATCGGTTCCGTGCCAAAAAAAATCGTGCAAAACAGAATGGGGTGTCAAAACCAGTTATTTAGTCGAGCAACCCGTACTGGTTTAGTCGACTACACAGTGTACAGGATTCGTATGCGATTGGGGAACACACTTTCAGGTACAAAATAGTATTGTACAGGTTATAAACCACGAATGTACATGTACTGCATAAATGCTCCAAGTTAGGGTATCCGAAACTTGTGTTCTTATTTTAACTCTGTTAAGGTCACCTGTTCTGAATTTCATTGGACATTTTAGACCCGTTGGACTGTGATTAGACACAAATTGAAAACATGAAGGTAAAAGATATTTGTTCCTTCATTTGGTAAACAAGAAAACAACAATAATTACGTAAACGGTTCACAACATGATGGGAACATCAAATAGTTCATTTCATAACCATAATATTACATAAGCTACAAATGTCAAATAGGAAGACCGAAGTCAATTACATAACAACATACACTAGAAACGTAAAATAGAAACATAAACCCTAAATCTAATCCTCATCCTCCTCGGACGCCGTCTCCTCGTCATCCTCATCTGACACATCAGCCCCCTGCCCTGCAACATCCTCAATCTGCTGTCCTCGTCCAAGCTCTAGACGAGCAAGCCTATCTTCAACACCCTTGAACCGTCCCTGTATATGTCTAAATCTTTCATTTCCCTTGTGCACGTGACTCTTCCTCCATTTTTTGCGTTTCACCGCCATTTTTCCTATTTTCTTCAGCGTGGCGTTTATGCCCTTCATGACATCACGTAATGAAAACCCACCCTCAGGCTCAGCTATCTCCTGCTGGTCACCCTCATCATCATCGTCATCATCATCCTCCACCTCGAGGTCAACCATGTCTACAACTGGAGCAACATCAGGAACCTCAACATCAGCCACACCTGTGAACTGCCACACTCCTGTTTGGGGGTTCTTTGTCATCTTGCACTGCTCCAGTAGACGTTTTCCAAACTTATGATTATACCCTGTGGTCTTCTTCAAGGTCACATTACCCATGGGAACATCAAAATGCTCCAATATCCTCTGAACAAGACAAGCAAATGGAAGTGCACCCTTGTGTTTGGCCTTATACATCATCCAACACACGTAGTGCCTCCAGTTCACCGAAGTACCATGTCGAATAGCCCACATGATGGGAATGTCATGCTCCAACACCCTGGAATGATTGAACGCTCGCGAAAACAAAATGTGGGTGATGACATAGTGTAGTATGCGGGACTCCACAGTAAGCAACCCCACCGTATAGGCAATGTGTTGCCCACGGACTCTCCTCTGCTCCTGCACGGCATCACCGCGTGTATATCCTGGAAGTATGGTCCCGCTGTCTGCGTCATATTCCACAGTCTGTGCAGAATCAAAGTCATACCCCAGTAACTCCAACCATACCAGAGCCGTCATGATGATGTCCACCCCGCAGACCCTAGACCTCAGCTCACCGTGATGGTAGCTGAGATTATGGTAGAAGGCCTGTACATGCAGCTCAGAATATAAACACGACAGTTCAGCCAAGGTCCTAAGATGTGATTCCTCCAACCACCTCACAATGTTAAAACCTTCTTGTTCAAAAAAGGATGTATCAAGTGATTTGGCCCCACAAATCGGTCGGTTAACAAAGTCACGGACAAAAGATTCATGAACCACGGGTCATTCTCGAACAAGTATCCGAATGGGAGGTCCACAGCAGCGGGGTCTTCCTCTTGTGGCCTTGACGAAGACGGACGGTCTTGTCGTAGCTTTTGTCGTCTCTCATTTCCAGTGCTAGACGATCTTCTATGGCCAGCCATGGGAACAACTGTACCTACAATGCAAGTGGAAAAAAAAATCAATGAACAATAACAATATCAAAAAATTTAAAATTCAATATAAAAAACAAAACCTAACCCTAAAACAGAAACAGAAACCCTAACCCTCAACCCTAAACCCTAACCCTAACCCTAACCCTTACCCTAAACCCTAAAACAGAACACAAAAACCCATTCCTAACCCTAAACACTACAACCCAAACAAAACAGCAACGTAAACCCTAACCCTAACCCTAACCCTAACCCTAACATAACCCTAACCCTAAGCCTAAGGCACCACATCAACCTTAACCCTCACCCTC